>NW_027726833.1:0-186902 GCF_054177405.1 Leptonychotes weddellii | reverse complement strand
ATCCCTCCCACCCCACCCCCTACTCCAGCAACCCTCAGTTTGTTTCCTGCGATTAAGAATTCCTCATATCAGTGAGGTCATATGATACATGTCTTTCTCTGTTTGACTTATTTTGTCAAAAGCACCATTCTTATTCAACCACTTCAATCTCTGTTGTACAGATGATAAAACTGTGTCCAAGGAGATTTGTTTATAGTTGCACAATTCATAGTGGAATCATGTCAAAATACTGGGACAGTAAATTCTGACCATTTCCCCAAGATCTGAGAACCCTTGTATAATACTTTGAATAAATTCTAGTGATGCTTCAATGACTAATATAGAGACACAAGTATTTTTTGAATGAGTCTTTGGAATCAACGAATACTATGTAGGTAGAGAATTTTCAACACTACTGAGAGAATAAGGGAATACAGGGAATACAGGGAAGAACTGGAAAAGGAGTCCCTGGAGATTTACTAAAAGTAACAATTATTAGAATTATGATTGCAAATCAATGTGGCAGAACCCAATTTCAATACAAGATGAATTCAGTGTGCAAAATCTGGAAGTCATCAAAAACAGATTTGTTAAATCCTGGAAATTAGGAAACAGAAATGTAGAGCATTAATGGGATATTGAAATGTTAAGCAGTTTTGGAGGAATTTAGAGTACTCCAGGATCACTGCTTAAAAGGCACCTTCACTTTTGGTGGCTGCATCACAAATGACTATTCATTTTCAATATTGCATTAACTGCTTCTGTCATAGGAATGCTTTCCCTGTTTTTTGCCATTTTCACCTCACTGAATTATCTCAAGGTCCAGCAACTTGGACCAGGTTTAAGTGTTTTGATATTTAAAATAGAACAATAATAGTGACTGAGAGGTAAGGGCTTGTTTTTGCCAATTTGTTTTTTTAAATTTTGTTTTATGTATTTGGTTTATTCATGTTGAAAATGTTTGTAACATTTCTAATGAGCAACATAGTTGGTTCAAATAAGTAACTGTTTGCAGACATGACAGTTTTTGTTGCATTGTTTTCCTTTGAAAATCAACATGTGGATGCCTCTAACATAGATTAATACAGATCAAATTATTAAATTACTTTTTAACACACTTAGAATATTGATTTTTTTCAAAGCAATATGGCATTCAACAAACTCCCAAGGGGATGAATTTATTAAAAAAAAAAAAAACAATAAATGATGGGACGTCTGGGTGGCTCAGTTGGTTAAGTGTTCGACTCTTGATTTTGGTTCAAGTCATGATCTCAGGGTCCTGGGGTCAAGCCCAGGTTGGGCTCCAGGTTCAGTGGGGAGTTGGCTTCTCTCCTTCCCCCTCTGCCCCTCCCCCTGCTCCTGCACAAGATCTGTCTCTCTCTCTCAAATAAATAAATATATCTTAAAATACCTTTAAGAAAGATAATAAATTGAAACAATCCATTAAGAATGTTGTGCTTGTGAAAATGGCCAGTAAACCCAAATTTCCAGATGTTTCTGAATGTCAACTGCACCCAGGGAGAACTTCTTTAATCTCTTAGTATATGTATATTCTTAGTTCATTACTTATAATTTGTTATTTTTAATAATTTTTACCTCTATATACTATGCATCTTTTCTTCTTAGAAAATAAACTAGCACCTCTCTTTCCAATAACTCTTCAAAAGCAATTTTTTATGTGTGAAACTGAAACTGGGCTTTTATGAATGGAGGATAATAAAGGAAGCAAAACTAATTATAATAATCACAATCAAATGAATTTTCTTCTGTGATTCATCAAGCCTCTGCATTTTTCTGTTAATTTTTCTTAGCTTACAAATGTCCAAAGCTAGACCTATTTCCCTGCATATTTCCAAGAGTAGAGACTGCAATGTTAGTTTCACATAAAATATTAAATATATTTTATAAATAACTATATAATTTTGAATAAGACATGTATTTACATACACATTATTTGGAGAGAATTTTAGAGAATTTGACATATTTTTCTTGATTTTATTTTTTTAAGTATGAGTTTCTTTTATGAAATAAAGAACAATGAAATCATCTTTGCATCAATTGTTTCTGAATTTAACAATATGCTTGTGCTTGGCCATAAAGAAGTATTTTTTTGTTCAAGGTGTTGTAAGTAAAATTTACTTTGTCCAGGAATATCAAACTGTAGTCAGGAAGCAGCAGCTTTGCAAATATAAAGTTCAGCATTTTTCCCAGTACAGGAGGCTTTCCTATACGTCAGAGAGAATTATTTTAAGATTGGGAAAGCAGATGTTATTGCTATTTTTATCTTTAATGTTTCATGAGTTTATGAATTTTAGAATTTGGGAAAGTCTATATGTTATAATTTAGTAAAGAAATTTTGTAAATCAAAAGGGTTTTGTAAATCAAAAACAGGGAGAAAGAGATGGAAATGCATAAAATTGAGGAACAGTGACTATAGAAAAAAACATAAAAATACAGAATTAATAAAAATAAAGAGTAGAGAAAGAATGGTGGAGAAAAAAGAAGCTAAAATAAGAAGGGAGGAAAGAAGGAAGGAATGAGAGAAGGAAGGAAAATGGAAGAACAAAGGGAAGAAAGAAAAAAAAGAAAGAAAAGGAAGGAAGGAAAGAGAGAGGGAGAGAGAGAGGAAGAGAGGAAGGAAGGAAGGAAGAGAAGGAAGGAAGAAAGAAAGAAGGAAGAACAGAAGAAAAGAGGAAGGAACTAAGGAAGGGAAAGAAAAAGAAACATGGAAAGAAAGCTGGAAGGGAGGGAGAAAACAAGTAATAGATAAATGTATTTTTCATTCTATAAACTATGTGTCTAGTTCTATTATTATATTACCAAATAAAACCATGACCATCTTTCCTTAAAAGAAATTTTGTTGAATTTATTTTTATACCAAATGAATGGTATTTTAAGATATTGATCTTCATATTGTGTGGTATTTGCTGTCATTAAAAATATTCTCATAAACAATAGAATGGTGTAATAAATGTCTCTGCAGTAAAAAAAAAAAAAAAATGCAGTATCTGGGAATGGACTCAGGTATCCAAAGACCTGTAAGTACTTTTCTTCCAAGAAAGCACAGTGACTGCAAAGAGACATATGTTTTTTGATTGTGTCATCTGGCACCAAATGTGAGCTATAAGGAAATCCAAAAATGCAACGTGGTTTTAAGAGAATGTTGGTCTCAGGAAATATTGTATTTAATATAAAAGCATGATGCAAAAAAATTTAAGTGTTATCATTTTACAGTAATTTAAAACATCCCAGTTTATAAGAAAGTGGAAAAAACACATTAGATTAAAAAGCCCAGTGGGTAAATTTTTCTTATCAGTTTAAATAGCTTGAAATTGAATTCGTAATTTGCATACTCTTTTCCTTAAAAATGGCAAAAGAAAATATCTTTATATATATATATATATGTATATATATATATATATAGTTCTCTTGCAAGGACCCTGCAGTGCCATCTCTTACTCTTGCTTTATCTTACATTTTTGGAATTCTCTTTCCATTTCAAGCATCTGTGACTCAGCAATAAATGCTTGTCTTCTATGAAAATTAAAAAAAAATTTCTATTTTATAAATCAATCTATAATTATCTGGTTACACACTGTTAAGGTGGATAAATATGTCTTAATTATAGAACTGGCAAGGTTTTTAAATATAATGTTAGCTTTCATATGAAAGATTAGCACTAATTCTACATTTTAAAACATATGATATGAGCAGGGAGAATCACGAAAGTAGCTAAAAGGTAAAAAATAAATATGATTAAAGGACAAAGTTGTTTTCAGCTTCCCTTTTCCTTTCCAAATGTGATATGCATAACATCTAGGGTAGAAATTATTCTTTCTTCCTATAGATTAGCAATTTTACCATTTCAGTAGTTATTCTCTTCACAGAAATAAATAGCTGAAACTATGTTCCAATTTCCATCAAAGATAAATGTTCTTTAAATAACAGATTTTTTTATGGAATATATCAAAGGAAACATAAATAGCATCTTCAAAGGAAAGCTATAAGTTTAGTAACACAGCACCAGGAAAAAGAAGAGCAAAACTGTTGTTTTCTAACTATTGGCTAACTAGAATGACAAGCTGAGTAAATATATAAACATTTATATTGGAAGTAAAAACTATTAACAAAGGCATTTTATTGTGAAGCCCAAACACAAATGTGGCTTTCTATGCTGTTCTAGGCAACTCAGTTTCTATCCTGAAGGATATCTTACTGTTATGTGCTTTGGCAGATCTCCAGGGTCCCCTGGGAGAAAGCAATATCTCTATTTACATATCAAAGCAAGCCAAGGATCAAACTCCGTTAGAACTCTAAGAGGATGTGAAAATACTCTGATTCAAAGTCTCAACAATTTTCCTTCCAAAAACCAGACTACCTTCTTTGTCACACATGCTTAGCACTCATGTAATATCCCACAGAAAGGCAACCAAGATAAGCTTAAGAAAGAGTTAAAGATGCTATGCTAATGGTTTTTGAATTAGTTTAAATAACTGTTTTGAGTAAAGATATAGGGAAAGGAGAAGTAAGTCCAAGGATCTTGGCCCGTTCTAATGGGTTTTACTGTTTGGGACATCTACAGAATTACAGAGAGACGTGGCTAATTGCAGTTCTGCACTTCATGAAAAAGGATGAATGCCCCATAACCGAAAGGTACTTAACTTGAATTTTACTGACGATTGAAGAATATTTTTAATGACCATCTCAACTTTTGCATATTTACTAGAATGCAGATTTCATTTTTTAGGATTTCTTAGCTTACCATTTTCTGTGCAGGCTGGGGTGTACAGTGCAGTATGCAAAAACAAACATTAAGCTAGTGGGGTTCAAAAGCCAGCCTACTCTAAATGTTTTCAGCAGGCTCTCTTTCTCATATGGCACTGAATGCTTCCTGTGAATATATGAAAAATAGAGGTTAAAATATGAATATAATAATCATAGTTTTCAACAAACAGTATATAGAGCATTCATTGAAGGTTGATGTCTTTTTTTAGCTATTTGTTTAAATGGTTTCCACAAGTGCTCAAATATTACCTTTCACAATCAAATTGTGTCATTGTTTAAGCATTCTAAAACTGAATTTTTCCTTCACTGCATCTAATTAAACAGAAACAAAGTTTTTAAAGATTTCATCTTCAATTCAAAAACTCTTCTTCAATAAAATTCATTACATCTTCAGTATGTTATCTTCAATAACATTCATAATAGTAATTATAATGATTCCTCATATTTATGAAGTGCTTATACTTTCTCTTAAAATTCCTTCAAGGAAGGCAGAGAAGTACTAACATTGGTCACCCCAGACCAGACTGGGATTGAACTCTTGTTTTTCCTTTCATCAAATATCCTTTTCTCCTTCTCCTCCTCCTCCTTCTCTCTCTCTCTTTATCTCTCTTCCTTTCTCCCCTCGCTCCCCATAAACATTTATTGAATCCTGGATATAATTCAGGCATTGTGTTAAAACACTTTCCATACACTATCTCCCTACAGTTTTACAACCTTGTACCTCAGTGATTCAGCGATATAGCAGAATGTTAAGAATGTAGGGGCCCTCTTTGGAATCTTTGTTCAGAGTTTCCTATTTGTCTCTTACATTATTATTACAAACATTTCTTGAGTATAGAGGGACAAATGCTAGGTACTTAAAACCCTTCTAACTTTTTTTTTCTCTTGCAACTTTAGATATATGAATAACACATTAAATATCAATATGTTCTGTTGTTTATGTACTCCTAAATTTTGGTGACTTAACACCATGAAGCCTAGAGTACAATTCCAAGGTCCCAAAGGTGCTTAAACTTATCCTTGAAGTTGTTGAGAATAGTCACTGCATATTATTTTAATGAACATTTATTGAGGATCTATGATGTGCCAAGCACTGTGATATATGATGGAGATATAAATGAAGCAGAGCAAAATCCCTGATCTCAGAGGATCAGTCTTAGTGAAGAAAAAATGCAAGAAAACTGATTAGTATAAGTCAATGATAAGTCTGATAATAAAGGAATAGCTGGGTGTTATGGGAGAGACAGGAAGGAGCACACAATTTTGTATGGAAGATGAGTCTAAAAAAGGTTCAGAGGAGATGGGTTTTAAGGATGAAGGACTTTCAGGTGGATAATAAATAACAGCAACAACAACAACAACAATTATCTTTTGTTGAGCCCCTGTTAGGTCTCTGACACTAGACCAAGTATAATAATTATCTCCTTTATGATCAATTTTTCATGAAGTACAGAACTGCAATTAGCCACATCTCTGTGTAATTCTGTAGATGTCCCATTCTCCTTTTCCTATGTCTTTACTCAAAACAGTTATTTAAGCTAATTCAAAAACCATTAACATAGCATCTTTAACATTTTCTTGTGCTTATTTTGGTTGCCTTTCTGTGGGATATTACATTGTGCTAAGCATAAGGTAGCTGAGGTTCAGGAGATAAGTAGCTTCTCCAAGGTCACACATCAAGTAAGTAGCAGAGGCAGAATCCAAACCCTGTTTTAGCTTACCCAATCTACATCGCGCTACCATAGTTCACCATTATTTTATAGTGCTTCTTCTATTATGGTCTTGTGAAATGTTATTTTTTAACCCATGATTATCTGTTTCCCAAATTTTGCTTTTATTTATATTGTGCTTTTTATTGTAAGTTTGCTCATTTAAAAAATCACCTTTTTCTTTTCATATATATAAATTATGTTCAACAAATATAATGATTGCACCCCTGCTTATCTCACAGGATTCTCGTGAGGGTCAAATGATACAAGAGTTTTAGAAAGTCTTTGAAAATTCGGCAAACTGAAAAAGTGCAAGTTATTTTTTATAATAGAAATTTTCTGCTCCAAAATTTTACTAAGTTTTGCTTTCACTCTAATGATTTCTTTGTCTGTTGATTTTATCTTTGTATGTGTTGAAGTTTCCATTTTCTGTTTCTTTGCAATTATATTTGATTTATAGTTATTATTTTGACTTGACAATAACAACTTGATCACTTATGGATAATATTAGCCTAGTTAATCATTTGTAAACTGGTCACCATTAGATATTTTCATTTCCCACTCTTGTATAATTTGTAGATGCACGTGTGCATGCATCTGTGTATATAGCTCTGTAATATATTACCCCAGTAATAAAGTTGAGTTTAACTAACCTAAACCTTATTTTAGGTCACAATACATGCATTCAATAGACTTTAGGTCTTTGACATTCCCTGAATTTTTGATGTGTCTGCAGCACCAGCAAATTCTTTCCATTTTTTTTCTTGTTTTGAATGCCATTTTCCAATAAATGGTTATTTGGGGGCACTCTTCAATGAAATTCTCTAAGAGTTAAGCATGTCTTTTTGAGTTAGTCATTTTTATAAGTTCATATACTTCCATTGATTTTTATATTGAAATATTTATTTCCTCATTATTAACCAGTACCTTGTTCTCAGTCTCCCAACATCTAGATTCTAAGACATTTGAGCTCCTCCTTCATTTAATTAAAAAAATAGTAAATAATTAGCAATATCTTTAATAGTGATGAAATTATCATATTGTATATTTTATATTAACCTCAAAAAGTACATAAGGTCTATGGGGTGCCTGGGTGGCTCAGTCATTAAACGTCTGCCTTCGGCTCAGGTCATGATCCCAGGTCCCGGGGTCTAGGCCCGCATCAGGCTTCCTGCTTGGCGGAAAGCCTGCTTCTCCCTCTCCCATTCCCCCTGCTTGTGTTCCCCCTCTCACTGTGTCTCTCTCTGTCAAATAAATAAATAAAATCTTTCAAAAAAAAGTAGATAAGGTCTATTAACTCCAAAGATCTGGGGTTTTAAAAAAAATTTAGTTTTACTACGCATTTCTCTTTTCCTCTGCATTTCAATACTAGATCTTAGAATTTTAGAATTTCAGGGTATTGTAGCTTTATCCTTTATTGATCCTACCTGATAACAAAGATTATGACCATAATATACTCAGGGTAAAGATGAAGTGATCCATACTTTCCATATTATATATTAATTTTCACTAAGTTAATTATTTCTGAAATTCTCTAATATATTGGATATAATTACTAATTTGTGTGAAGAAACCTTTTCTTTAGTCCAAAAGCCCTACTCTGATTTAGTATTTCTGTAGTATTTCTTAAATTAGGATATTTTTTCAAATTAATAAAAATAAATGTGGAATATGAATTATCTTTTATCCCCATGGATGTTTTCAGTTTGATAACAGCATAATCTATATTTTAGCAATAAACTATAGAAAGTTTAGAATACTTTTATAGGCTGTGTACAGTTAGGTGTATAAAGACCCAAAGAATACAAAAACACTAATTCAAAAGGATATATGCACCCCTATGTTTATTGCAGCATCAATTATAATAGCCAAATTATGGAAGGAACCCAAGTGTCCATCGATAGATGAGTGGAAAAAGATGTGGTATATATATTTATATTTATATATTCATATTATATTATATATTAATATACATATATAATATATATTAATTTAAATGTGGCATATTCTCTACAAGTATATAAAAAGAAAATCACAGGCAAGCCAATGAACTAATTGGATATATTAGAAGTTATTTTTCACCTTCGTGGTTTCAAAGTATGCCTGCTTGGGTTATGGGTGGTTGGTGAGATCAATTTTGTACTGCTTTCAAGATCAGGGATGAAATTTCTCTGATATTACAGAGTAGAAGGGACTTATATTTCCAAAAGTCTTGCAAGCTCAAATAATTGATCTGAGAGTAGTTTCTTGTCTCTTGGAGTTTATAATAAGCATTAAATGGAGGAAAGAAGAGATGTTTCAAATCCTCATTTCCCAAGATTGGAAAAACTGATTAATTAGATAATTAGATATTCTTGCTGTGTGTGTGTGTGTGTGTGTGTGTGTTATACACACACACAATACATACAATGGGATATTACTCAGCTATAGAAAAAGAATGGAATCCTGCTATTTGTGAAAACATGGATTATCTAGAGAGTATAATGCTAAGAAAAATAAGTCAAAGGAAGACCAAAGCCATATGATTTTTCACTCATATATGGAATTTAAGAAATAAAACAAATGAAGAAAGAAAAAAGAGACAAACCAAAAAACTGATTCTGCTCTATTAGTTTCAGGTGTACAATATAATGATTCAACAATTCTGTACATGAGCCAGTGCTTTCCAGAAGAGCACTCTTTAATCCCCATCATCTATTTAACCCATCCCCCGACCAGTCCCCCTTCTGGTAACCATAAGTTTGTTCTCTATAGTAACTAATAGAACACTGTATGTTAACAATGCTGGAAAAGAAAAGAAAAGAAAAGAAAAGAAAGAAAGAAAGAAAGAAAGAAAGAAAGAAAGAAAGAAAGAAAGAAAGAAAGAAAGAAAGAAAGAAGAAAGAAGAAAGAAAGAAAGAAGAAAGAAGAAAGAAGAAAGAAAGAAAGAAAGAAGAAAGAAAGGGAGGATAGGAAGGGTCTTGACATATAAGGTTCTCCTTTCTCACCCTGAGATCTTGAAATGAGAATACGAAAACAAAAACAAAAACAGGAGTGCATTCTCCTTTGTGGAATACAAAAATAATGAAAAGGGAAAAACAACTCTATCAAGTTTTTTACAAGTGGTCCCACATTCCCTTCCACCACATCCTGGCAGTTTTCTCTGTATTAATTAACTCCAAACACAGTTAAGGGAATATGCCACAATAATTTGTGTTTTACTTTCATGGTGGATTTCCAATTCTTATATTGTGGGAAGTCATCGCAGCACTATTTGCTATAGACCTGAATTTACTAAGTTACAGCCACATTAGAGATGCCCCAAAGGAGCATACTTATATTAAAATATCTGAAATCCTTCATCATATGATAGTATAGCTTATAAACATGCAGTATAGAGCCCGTGGACCACTTTTGAAGAAAGGTACAGCAGATGGCCTGCTATATGATAGTATGCACTCCTAGGAAAGTTTGGATAGATCACTCCTACTCTAACTGAAGAATTATATGGATTAGAAATAATATATAGTGGAAAGGGGGAGTTAAGTTAACTGTGTATTAACTGTGTTAATAGTAAAGTTTAAAAACTGTGTAACTCAAATAAATTGAGCACAAACAGGAAATTCCAATGATAATCAGGTCTTTGATTTGTATATACCCATATAGCATTTTCCTAAATTTCCAGGAGAAAATAAAAAGAAGACAAAGGATCTGTGAAGAGATTTTTCCCTTGTGGTTCATAATCACCACATAGTATATTGTCACATATTTCCCCCTTATTTTAAATTTGAGTTTATATGCAGAAACATGTATTCCAAGCTTTCCAGTGTCAACACTTCTTGCTAACATCTGGATAAGTAAATGGTAAAATAGTCTCTGGCAATTAAAAATTGGACTTTGCATCCATATTATTGCTGAGAGGAAATTGAAAAGTTATCACAAAATAAGACCCTTTATTATGTTGAGGTATATTGCCTCTAAACTCACTTTGTTAAAAGTTTTTATCATGAATGGATGTTGAATGTTGTCAAAAGTTTTTTCTACATCTAGTGAGATGATCATATGATTTTGTTATCAGCTAAAATGTTAGATTGTAAAATACATGAAGAATTAAACAATCTTTACATCTGACAACATGAGATTTATTCCACTTCTATTTAACATAAATTTATTAAGTGAACACCACAGACATGGTCCTGGTCCATGGTCCCCTGTGCTGTAGGACACAAATAAGCATATATTAGGAACCTTGTCCTTGAGGTACTTACACCATATGTGAAAAGACAAAATAAATATGCATTAATAGGTACTGAACAACTCATGAATCAGTATAAACCAGTACTACAAGGCTCATGAGGTCATATTAAAAAAACAAAGTCGAGGCTCAGATTATTGGTGTTATGGGTATTCAAAAAGAAGAGAGAGTAATGTGAGCTAAAGTAATCAGGGAAAGCATCCTGGGAGAGATGGGACTTCAGCTGAACCATGAAGTGTTTATAGATGGTAAAGAATTGTGTAGATTATTGGTTGCAGGATCACTTTTTGGAAAGAAGTATTAGCATAGAATAACAATAGGCTAGCATCTATAGACCCCTAGGTTAACTCAAATGCTACACTGGCTTGACCAGGGGTTGGTCCTATTGTCCTAATGCTTGTATTCTTAAATTACTTTGCTGGGACAATTTCATTATTTCCTACTCTGAAATCATCATAAGTCAATCATTTACCATGTGGCATATTTTACAAATAAACAAAAGCATTACAGCTGAGCATATATAATATGGCACAGAGGACTTTCATCTTATGTTTGTGAACTAGCTAGCCCTATTTATTTAGAAGGATCACCCACAGATGTTTCACAGAGGGAGAAGGGAAAGAGAGAGAAAGAAATCCACCCACTGAGAATATATTTAATTACTCTTACCAGGGCATCTGTGTGAATGATGCAAGCTGTTCAAAAATATTAATTTTAAATGTCGCATATTCTCTACAAGTATATAAAAAGAAAATTACAGGCAAACCAATGTGTTGGTGAGGTCAATTTTGTACTGCTTTCAAGATCAGGGATGAACTTTCTTCTCTGATATTATGGAGTGGAAGGGGCGTATATTTCAAAAAGTCCTGCAAGCTCAAATAATTGATCTGAGAGTAGTTTCTTGTCTCTTGGAGTTTATAATAAGCATTAAATGGAGGAAAGAAGAGATGCTTCAAATCCTCATTTCCCAAGGTTGGAAAAACAGATTAATTAGGTATTCTTGCTCTGTGCCCACTGCCTAGCTTCCTATCTAGCAGAGAAAGCTAGGGTTTCTGATTTTTTCCAGGTGGATATAGTTTTAATGTCAGCTTGTTCGGAATGCCCCTGACATATCCCAGGCTAGCAAAAAGGGAAGGAGTTTGCCTCCTGAGGAAGTTAAGTCTGAGTCAACTCTGCAACAGGGTTGTTTAATCAAAAGATGCCTTTACTGTTGCTGGAAAGTGAATAGGAAACACGTAGAAAAGAAAACATGCATTTTGGTCTTCCAAAAATTGCCTTGGCTTTTGTTTTATAACTCTTCAAATTTTAGATCATAAGCTTCTAAATTTTTGCTCCATCACAGTGGTTAAATAACCATTAATAATAGAGTAAAATAAAACCTTCCTAATTTAAGTGACCTTGGAAGGGAGAAAAAATGTATTGAACATTTACTATATAGTAGGTTTATTCTATAAATTTTAACTTATATTATCTCATTGAAACCTTAATACATCTATGGGACTCATACCTGGTTTTTATTAACTTTTAACCATACAACACCAATACATAACCATACCATACCAGTTAAAATTAATTCCACTAGCACGTTATGAACAATACTATCTATTTTAACAAAGTGGACTCACCCAGAAGCAATCTACATTGTTCCCTTTTCCAGAATTTGGGAAAACGCAAAAGTGAGCTGCCTTCCAGAAAACTAAACTTTATTGGAATTTTCCCAGGATACACAGGAGATGTCATGATAGTTAGCCTTCTTGATTTAGAGATGACTTTGCTTCACTTCAGGTATATGGATAGTGCTTTAAGAAGAGTATTTATTTGTTTATTTACCAACAGTGATATTAAAGCTTTTTGTTGTTAAAAACCTCTCTCAAGCATAAAGAACATTAAATTCCATTTGCAACTTACTACTGAAGAGAAGTTTTGGCATCTTTTGTTTCTGGAGTCCGATCAGAACTTTTTGGCTATCACAGAAGAGAGATTGTATTCTCTAAGTATAGAAGTTAGTCATATAAATAATACTTTGAGAGTAAAATATATTATATAATACATAGTTATTAATGTAATATACATATATTTATATATTTACATATATGAACTCACATTCTAATCCAAACCCCTAATCCTCTGCAAATGTCATGTAAGCAGTTTTCTGCTTGCAGAAACTGAATGGGATAAATTTTAGGTTGCAGTTGTAAAATTCTGCCTTTTGCACTTGTGTTCTTATTCAAATCAGTCAATACAGAAAATTCAGAAAATCTGTGGGTTATCTGCCTTTTTCCTTACTTCTCTGGTGCTTGTGTAATCTAAGGAGTCAAAGAAAACATATAAAGTACTACGTATCCAAGACAGAGCTTGTGAGATTTTTACCAGTGTCAGCTATGGGAGGACAGTTTTGCTCAATATTACTTGTATGAACTACCACAGCACACTCATATGGCCTGAACATCATTGAAACTTAGCTCAGTGACTTTCTTGCTCCTTTGCATGAAACAAGTAATTTTTTCTGATCAGTGTATACACTGATTTTATGTGTGGTTTAAAAAAACAAGTGAATGATGGGAAAAATGTGGATGCATCAATGATAAAATGGTCTTAATGTACACATATACATGTCAGTAGCCCATGAATACTGACTTGTTTAAGACACATAATCAGATGCAACAAATTGGTCTCAGGCTTTGCTGAATTTGTATTTAGCTTATTGAATGTTGTTTTCCATCATAGCATCCAGAGATTGGGAATATCTAAAGCAAGAGTGAAGCTTAATCGGATTAATTGCAATGTATCCTTCACATTGTACAAACCCTCTTTGTACCTGGTATGATGCTATTCCCATAATCATTTTTTTAAAGTAGGCTCCACGCCCAGTATAGAGCCCAATGCAGGACATGAAATCACAACCCTGACATCAAGACCTGAGTTGAGATCAAGAGTCCAACACTCAGTTGACTAAGCCACCTAGGTGCCCCCCCCAATCATTTTAGATGATGATGCTAGAGAAATCTTCAGCTGCTTTTCTCATGAACATTAATTCTGCTACCATGAGTCTTAATTTGGTTGTCATTATATGCCAAATATGTTAATAAATCTTGCTTTATATAATACTCCAAAAATGTTCCAAGGCATTATAGTAGACACTGATGATTGCATACCCAACATCAATCCAGCCTTCCCCTTCCACCCCTCTAACAGAACCCTAATTTTTGTTTAGGTATCACTTTTCTTATTGAGCTTTTAAATTTAAGGGAAGTCAGTGCTTTTTCTAATCCAGGGGATGAATGACAATGTCTAGGCAAGATTAGTGACATAATTTTCCTGGTCAGTAATTGGTCTAGCTACAGGCATGTGATGCACTTCTGATCAGTGGGACTGAGAGAGTCTGTTTGGGAGCATTCTGGAAAACATTCCTCAGTGATTATATAAAAAGAAAACAGATAAATGCAAGAAACAGGCCCTCTTATTCTTGTTTTTATGGATATTTCCATGTCTGTACATGATTCTTGAAAGTGCTACAACTATCTTGCTCTCATGAGGAGACCTAAACTTAAATGCTTGGAATGGCAGAGTAAAACTTTAGCAAAAACCTTGGTCTTTCATGGTGTCACCAAGCCATTGAATGAACTAATCCTAGAGCCACCCTATCTCTGGATTTTGTGTTATGTCAAATAATACATATCATACTCTCTAAGCTATTAGAGCCAGTGTTTTCTGTTATTTTCAAGCAAAGATAATCTAAACTGATAGAGGTACATATTAACTTCATTTTTTAGATGAAGAATCGGAGGTTTACAGAAGCTAATTGATTTGCTTGGTGTGTAGAAGTAAAATTGGGAGGGCATAAATTAATATCTAAAGTTGGATAAATATATTTGCTGCTATTTTCACTGTAACACACAGATTCCTATGTTATATTGCCACATTTATATATTGTTAAATGCATTGTTCCTGTTATTCCTCTAATTAAATATTTAACTAATAAGGGATGGGAAAAATACCTACCAAATTTGTCAGCCAATATGGTCTCTATTGTAATTTCTAGCCCTGATTAACTAAGATATTTCTTTTATCGAAGTCTAAATTTTATGAACATTATACTGTACTTCCAACAGCAAATTGGTTATTTCTACCCTGATATCACAGAGTCAGTTCTTCTTCAACATGTTCAATATTGAAATCACTGTCTTTACCCAAAACTTGTTCTACCTTCTGTATTCCACATCTTGATTAATGATACCATAGTTCATCCAGGGACTTAAACCAGCTGGAAATCTTTTCCAATGTGTCTTTCACTCCTAATGTCCAGTTCATGAGATTTTGTCATTTTTATACTGTAAATATCTTTTTTCCACCTTTGCACATTTGTAATATACTTAAACATTGGGATCTAGGCTATAGAGCCGCATACGTATCCAAAACACAAAAAGAAATCTATTAAAGAATACATGAATCTTTTTTTTTACTGTTATGTTAATCACCATATATTACATCACTAGTTTTTAATGTGGTGTTCCATTATTCATTGTTTGCTTATAACACCCAGTGCTCCATGCGGTACGTGCCCTCTTTAATACCCATCACCAGGCTAACCTATCCCCCCAACCCCCTCCCCTGTGGAAGCCTCAGTTTGTTTCTCAGAGTCCATGGTCTCTCATGGTTCGTCTCCCCCTCCGATTTCCCCCCCTTAATTTTTCCCTTCCTGCTATCTTTTTATTCTTCTTCTTTTTTAAATATATAATGTATTATTTGTTTCAGAGGTACAGGTCTGTGATTCAACAGTCTTAAACAAGAATACATGAATCTTTCTATCACTCAAGATCCAGTGCTAAGCTCTGGCATAGGGTAACTAATAACTCCAGAATCTATTCTTACAGCTAGCACTCTTGAGACCCCAGGGAAATTCTCCTTCATATCCCTTACACTATATCCTTGAACCAAATGATGACTGCATTCAAATAACATAAAGGTTTATAGATTGTACCAGTGTTGGAGACGGGCACTACTTTAGGGTGTGAGGAGAATTTAGGCAGCCAAAGTACAAAGATAAGTGAAATGGTAAATTAACTTGTCACATCCTTTCTCTCAGCTGTTATCAATGGCATAGATTCTTGCATAACAACGAATCATTTCTTAGTGGTGCTAAACATGCATTTCTTTTTGTTTCCCTTCATGTTCCAATCCCTTATTGTAGAGGTACTCATGATTCCCACAGTATGCACATATATAAGCTGAGGAACATTTTGTACTGTTGAATAATTCACATTACTCACATATTTATATATGTAGATATGTGAATCAAGCATGATACTGATTATTTTAACAACTAGATGAATATTAGAAATACAGCTTTTCTTTATAAAATCATTTAATAAGGTTTAGAGTTTTAGAAATTTAGAGTTTAGAAAATTAAGTAAAAGAATATCAGATTTATTTTAATAACTAAGCTATTAACTTTGATATTATTAATTATAATTCATAATATTTTAAATCCAATAAATTATTTTAAATATTTTAGAAGCAAATAAAAGCAAAATATTTTAATTTTTGATTTTTATATTTAGTTAAATTTGCATTTTTGCTGAAAATATATTCAAATTTTGTACCCTTTGGATACAACTGTATTTTTTAATCCTTCAGATTATTAAAATAAGGAAATATTCAGATAATGAAAACAGATAATATAAAAGTGGAACATAGAAAAGAAATATATATTAATATAAAATAAATATTAAAAAGTAAAGATATTGTGTATTTAATTTTTTTTAAATAGAAATAATGAAAGTGAGCAGATTCCTCTTGAGCATAACTCCCACAAAATTCATCAACAGGACAGGACATTATATATTCTTTATTTAATGTAAAGTTAATTCCTCATCAAAACAAAGAATTTAAGTGAGGATATTATTCTCATCAATTTCACAATTTGAACAGGTCAGATGAAATCCTTGATATTTTTTATGTGGAAATTTAATTACTGATCAAAACAATGGAACAAAAAAGAAAAATTATTCATATCAAATTCACAACTCAGAAGTAATAAATGCAACTATGTCCAGCCCATTAAAAAATGAAAAAAAAATTACATTCATGAAATCCAGAAAATTGAAAGATGAAACCTCTGAATCTTTACTATCTTTATTGAATTATGGTCATAAAAAATGGCTGTCATATCCTTATGACAACGTGAGAATATTTCTAGCAAAGCATAATCCAATTTTAATTAATCTCTATTTTTTACCAACTGGATGAGCATAGCAGACATTTAATAATTCATTTTGCACTAAAGTTCTTTCAAATGGAGAAATAACTGGAAAATGGCTTTTGTATTCTCCATTCAAAACAATGTATTTTATCACTGTTACTGCTCATTTTACAACCAACCCTTAAAGTCGGCTTGGATTAATAAAAATATTTATGACTCTGAGGCAGTTAGATTTGCAGTTAAATGAATACAAAATGTCACTTGCATATATGCAGCCTCCATAACAGAGGAAAAATGAAAAAAAACCCACCAATAATTATAGTTCAACAAAGACAAGTAAAGGCAAATATAGAATTCAGTCATGATGTTCTTAAAATAATATGTGTCCAAAATTAAGCAAACATAATTATGCACACTATAGAAAAAAACAGAAATTTAGATTTGTTAGATATTATTTTGAAGTCTCTTGTCCAGACCTATAAAATGGATAAAAATAAATAAAGTAAATTTTCACCATCTAGGATGAAAAATTGAAAATGTTATTTTTAATTTAATAGATTAAAAAGTAAGAAAATAAATCATATGTAAAATTTTAAAAGTGAATTTTATTGAACACAACTAGATTATAGGAGGGAAAATTTATGTTGAATAAATAACATTTAATATAAAATTACAGGTTTTGATTATAGGTAAGAGAGTGGAAAATAAACCATTTCCAATTTTAAGCTAGGATTTAAATCATTCTTGAGGGTGAGCCTATATTAATGAGGCTGACAATTTTGGTTAAAAAAAACAGCATACAAGACAAAATTTGGGCTGAAAATACAGAAGCTTTTTTTCTGTTATGTACAGGGTACATCTTGAACATATTGTAATTGTTATTGGGAGAGATGGCTTCAACTGTGCTGATAATAATGAGAGTTTCTTTTGACAATTGAGATTATATATGATAATTTCTGGGTCTTCCCAAAGATAGATCATCTTAATTTAAGATAATATATATTAATGTTGACCTTACAACCATCCTTAGACACATGATGATATGTCAACTAAATGCTATTAAAATAATTATATTTAATTTAGGCCAAATTCAAAATGCACTAGAAGAATTAAGCGAAATAACAAAAGATCTTTAAATAAAGAACAACTTGTGGTCTTTAGTGGAAAATAAAACTAATTTTGAATTTACTCTATTCACTGTTATTTGGTCTGAAACTGTTGCTTGTTACTAATAATATGAACAGGAGCTTTAAGAAAACAGATAAGTTTGTCTATTTCATATTTAACAGGATTAAACGTTTTAAATAAAGAAATGGTTCTCTATATTGACAGGACCTGCTTAAAAATATGCAATAAAAGTGACATTCCAAAAATAATTACATTAAAAAAGAAAAATGTTTGCACAACCATAAGAAAAAATATTCACATACAAATATTGCCCAAGCCAATTTTTATAAAGACTGCTCTACAGAATGACTTATTCTTCATTTTAGGTCAAGATATAGTTTTGATTGAAAGACGTTTGAACAAGTTAGACAAACATACTGCCATAAAGTTATTATAATTTGTGAGCATTGGAAATTTTGAAAGCAGAAATTATACAATATCCTATAGATTTAAATATTGCATTGGAAATAATAAAAATCACAGTATAAGACATGGAGATTTATGTGGTGAAGTTAAAATATCTTGTAATATGGAAGTACCTGGCTGGCTTAGTAGAGTATGTGAATCCTTTTTTTTAAATTAAATTTTTATTGTTATGTTAATCACCATGCATTAAATCATTAGTTTTTGATGTGTTCCATGATTCATTATTTGTGACTCTTGATCTTGGGGGTTTTAGTTCCAGCTCCATGTTGGGTATAAAAGATTACTTAAGGGGCGCCTGGGTGGCTCAGTTGGTTAGGCGACTGCCTTCGGCTCAGGTCATGATCCTGGAGTCCCGGGATCGAGTCCCACATCAGGCTCCCTGCTTCTCCCTCTGACCCTCCTCCCTCTCATGCTCTCTGTCCCTCATTCTCTCTCTCACAAATAAATAAAATCTTAAAAAAAAAATTAAAAAAAAAGATTACTTAAAATTAAAATCTTAAAAAAATTCTTGTAATAAGTATCAACAATGCTTTATCATATGTAACATTACAGTGTTTGTCCATGATAGGTGAAATACATGATTGTGGTTGATTGAAAAATTGGGTACTATATTTTGTAGTTCCATTTTATCATGAGTTGGGTCTAGCCTAAACTGCTCAACTACAAAATCTTGAGGTAATAAATGATTGTTGTTCTAAATCACTAAGTTTTGATTATACAAGAAAGGCTAACTGAGGTAATGGTTCATATTTTAATCTAAGTATTACTTAAGAATCTTAAGAATTGTATTGATAATTCCACTTACTATTACTCTCTTTAAGCTGAAGGAAGTTTCTCCAAATTGAAATTAATGAAAAACTAGCTAAAAATTACTGACTCAAGACACCCTGTCTTATTTAGTATTGCTGTCAACAGAACACAACTGATACAAAATTATTATTATAAAAATGTAATGATTTTGTAAAATAAAGGCCAGAATAAATTTTATGTAATTAATATGTAATAAATTACAAATTAGTTATGTATTTATTTCATTACTCATACAAATATTGTTAACTCATCAACAGAATACTCAGACCTGCACAAAAATAATTAAATTCAGTCAGTTTTGGTATTTTATCCTAAACTCTGTGAATTTTAGGGAATAATCATTTGTCCATCTCCACTGCCATTGTTTTACATCAAACCTTTAATTACCTCTTGACTTCAATATTTTAATATTCTTCTGTACAGTCATGAGGTTGACCAGGTTATTCTAATCTTCTTCTAACATCCTCCACCTTCACCCATCCTCTGATTCTTTCTATATATGCTGTCCTCTGAAAATTCTTTGGAAAATATTAAAATCTTATGCCATTTCTCTGCCTAAAATTCTTTAGTGATTCTTTATCAATCTGTAGGAAAAATCAAAACTCTTTTGCAGAGCATACAGTAACCTTTATGAATGGGCCCTTGCCTACCATATTTTCAGCCTCTTTTTTCAACACTATCCCCATAGTCACCCTTCACTGCAGCCAGGTCAAACTCTATAATTTGTGGGGCCAGTGCAAAACTCCATTCAAAAATGATTAACAATTTCAAAATGGTGATGACAGGTTATTAAATCAATATGAGACCCTTCTGAGTGGAGGGCCATAGGCAACTACTTAGGTCACATACTCTTGAAACTGGCCCTGAGTTCAGCCACTTCTTGAATAGTTTATAGTTCCCTGAGCATCCTATTCATTTCTCACTTATCTACCTTTGCATATCCTGTCCTTTTTGTTGTAAAGCACCTTTCCTTATTTCTTTTAAGAATTTTCATCCAATTAAAAAATGCTGCCTCTTCTGGGGTTCCATAGAACTTGAGACTTATTCCCATTATAAGACTTTTTATATTGCTACTACATGTTTACAAATCTGTCTCCTTCACCAGTCTCTGAAAACCACTAAGGCAGGGATCATGTTTTATTCGTCTCTGTGTCTCCAGCCTCAGAATTTACTACAGGAGAGGTGCTCTGGAAGGTAGAAGACTTTCATGTAGGTTAGTATGTGAAATGAAGATAATTTATAGTTTGTACTTAATTTGCAGAAATTAAAGAACTGATTAAGTGGCAGAGTTGCTTCAATGATCTCACAGACCTATCATGAACAAACTGTATTGAATCACTATGCTGTGTTCATTTACACATACTGATAAAGATTCTTTCAGTAACATATGGAGACAAAATTAAGAATACGATCCAAAATATTTTATAGGATCAATGGAAAAATATGATGGTTGATACCTTATCTTTTGGTTAAATTCACAGGGTGATAATATCTGAATGTAGGTTATTATTTTACCCCCTATGCTCACTATTTAATCACATTTTATTTGCTAAGGGAAGAGAGGATTCTTTCCAGTTTTGACACATCTTGTGACTATGAACACTAAAGATTTAGTTTTGAAAAACACTTTAAATTTGATATCTTTCAGAAAAAAGTATTCACACAAAAGTAAGCAGAATACAAAGGTTAATGAGAAGGAAATTCAAAAAGTATTTGTTGTAAAGCACAGATAGGTACTAGATTCTAGAGCATTAAGACTTACTGTATAGTGCTACTAAATAAGGTCTTTCTAAAAGGCCTTTGGCTTTCAGACCACTTAATTAGAAATGTTTGTGTTTTAAAATATTATTAGCTCCTGTCCATGCCAAGGCAGCAAGAACAGAATGATGGAGTTCTTTTGGTACGTGCTTTTGTTGCATATTATATCCTGCTACATTTGTACAAGAATCTCAGATTACTAGTGGTGTCTGAAAGGAATTGTTGCTCTTAAGAATGTCCTCAACTTGCACCTGGATGGCTCAGTCACTTAAGCTCCAACTCTTGGTTTTGGGTCAGGTCCTGATCTCAGGGTTGTGAGATCGAACCCTGCATCGGGCTCCGTGCTGGGCATGGAACCTGCTTAAGATTTTCTCTCTCCCTCTCCCTCTGCCTCACCCCGCTCCCCTCAAAAAAAATAAATAAATAATAAAAGAAAGAAAAAGAATGGACCTCATCTTTCTCGATCATTTCTACCTATGGTTATTATCAAGAAACGCATTTACCATGATTTGTGTCTGTACGTACACAGAGCTGCAGATATATAATGTTTGATATCTGTGCTTTAATTGAGATATATTCTATTTAGTTTATTGAGATTCTGGAGAGTTATTTCTTTCATTTGGATCCATTTTTGGGGGGTTGCTTATACTAGAGAATTTCTGTGTTCTGTATTTAAAGGTGATGTTAAAGACAATATTGTATTTCAACTAATAACAGCAATAAAAATAACATGTATTGAGTTTGAACTGAAGCTCAGAAATATTAAGTGACTTACTAAAGGTCACATAGCTAGAAGTTGATAGAGCCAGGACTTGAGTCCAAATCATTCTGAATCCAAAGGCCACATTCTTAATCACAACAATTCTACCTTCTAATCATATAGGCTCCTGTTGGGATCTGATGGATGAACGGAAGCTCTCTTGATCTTAAGTAATATCTTTTCCCAGCTACATTTCTAGAATATGTACTATTAGTGACTCATGAGTTTGAGTTAAGGTATTACCATCCAATGGAATTCATCTTAAAAAAAAAAAAAGAATTCTTCCTTCATATGAATAAAGAAAATAATCTGTTTCATCCAAAACAAATAAACTAAATTGTTATGTCATTAACATTTTAGCATAAAACAGGTAATCACATGTCTTTCAGATTTGACTGACATTTATTGGGCACCCACTGTGTGATAAGCACTGGGTTAGACATGTACACATCACAACATTGAAGGAAGGATAATCAAATAATAATAGCATTTATTGAGTATATATTATACACTAAGCAATTTAGGCAATTTTTATATATCTTCTAATTTAATTATCTGGATATTCCTGTGAGTTAAGTACCCTTAATCAACAAATGAGGATATTGAGCATCAAAAAGATTTAGATGTTTCTCTGAGGTCACAAAGGTAAGAAGTTGTGGGGACTGCATTTTATTCCAAATCTCCTGGCCTTATTCCCTATCTGGGACTATGAATCAGCATTGCTGTTTTTGCTCTGAGTTTTTATATATGTAAAATGTGGTGATTTAAGGTGGTGGTAAGTTAGCAGCTTTTGTCCTAGCAGAAGTTGGCTTCACTGCTACTAACATGTTAAAGCAATAGTAACAGAGATTTGTAGCATGATGACACAGGAAAGGCCAAGTGACAGCATGAAAGAGGCTGAGGCAGACAGCACCTTACCTGCTGAATAACTTTGCCTGGGTCAATCCCCAATAAAACGATCCTCCTTGTCGCAGATATTCTTCACTGGTGTTCCCATTCCCTGCTGCTCATATGTGCTCTGACCACTTTCTTACATCTTGTTTGGAATTAGGGTATTAAAAATGAGAAGGCGGTTGCAAATTCATAAACAATTCTTTTTTCAGTTTTAGCACCCTTTAGCTATTCATGGAGCTATGTACATTCTTCCTATTTTCTGGTCTTCATCTTTATTGGGAATGATAAGGCAAAATTATAAAGGTAAATCTCAGTTTTCCAACTTATTTCTACCATGGATATAAAGATTAAAGAAAAAAATGTATAATTTAACCATCTTTAGAAAAAAGTCTTTTAGAGAGACCACCAAGCATGTGAAAATAAAGCAACATTCTTCACATTCCTGAGACTGAGTCTCTTGTCTACCAGTTACATTGCATTAAAATTGGGTTTGTATTCATCTAATGAATGAATTATTGAAATTTCCTAGGGAAATAAAGCTGCATCCACTTTTGTCAAATCCTATTGTTTTGGTAAATATATTGAGCATGGGTTAAGTAATTTCAGCCTCTCATTTATTTAATATATTGCAGATGGATATCTGTTTAAGTCATAATTGGTCACTTCTGCCAACAGACAAGCCCTTCAGAGTTTAGCAGAGAGAAATACATGCATGCTTTATGTATCCTTAATTTAATGTGAGAGTCCCTATCTTTTATCTCTGGAAAGCAGTTCTATCAGCAGGATGAACTTCTCTGTATGGAAGAAAATCAGTTTGAGCATAGCAGAAATCCCACTATCCTATGCTTATTGTCTCTCCCAATCCTGATGCAACACACTACATGACCAAAGAGAAATACTGAGCATCTTTCAACAATATTTCTGACCATTCATTTACCATTAGATGTACATGCAATTTTTCTCTAGCTATCTGGTGTAAGAAGTATTTTTTTTGTCTCGACATCTTTCCACATTCATGATTCTGACCAAAGTTTACTTTGTCTACCTTGTTGTTCTATGTTACACAAATTTTGGCTAAATCTATCCTAATAAGTGACTGAATTAAAATTAATCCATCACACATATATTTCTATAATTATTTTTCGTAAGCATTTGCTAAAAATTTGAAATCACTCAGATAATATATCTTTGAAATTAGAGTGGTTTGGTCACAATTCATTCACAAACCAGACTTTTTAAAAGCAGTTATTATAAAAGCTCTAGAAGAAGATATAGGGAATGTATTTAAGTAATCCTAGACTGGTTAGACCTTCTTAAACAATACACAAAACCTCAAAACCATTAAAATTAAATAAATGTGATTTTATAACATTTTAAATTGTATGCATTGAAAAATGTACCATAAATAAAGACAAAAATGCACATGACAAGGTGAAATAGAAGGTAAACTATGTCTCTGACAAGGCCCTATTTCTTTATTATACCTTAAATTCTAAAAATCAATAAGAAAAAGCCAACAACTCTATAGAAAAATAAGCAGAGCTATTTCTAGACAACTCAGAAAAATGCAAATGGCTTTTAAATGTATGAAATGAAATACAACATCAATCATAGGGAAATATATACAAATTAAAATTATGAGATTCCAGTTTTTGCCTATAATTTTGACAACATCTAAAGTGTTTGATTACATACTGTGTTGTAAAGGCTGTGGGAAGAAGGCTTTCTGACAAATTGTTGGTAGGACTTAAACTTACACAACTGAACTTAGCAATATCTATCAAAGTAACAAAATGTATATACAATGAGCTCCAGCAATTCCACCTCTAGGAATTTTACCTTTTGTCATAGATATATTCATGTGTTCACATATATCATGTACAGTTGCATATTTATATTTATACATATATACATATTCATAAACATATACATAAAAATACGTGAATAAAACAATAACGTATCCTTAGGCAGATAAACCAGAAACTGTTAAGAGTGGTTGCTTTTTGAAGGAGGATAGTAAGGATGAGGGGTAGTGTTGCTGGGGAACTCAGGGATGGGGATCCACTGATTAAAGAGAAACTTGCTTTTCATTCTATTCTCTTCTGTGTTCTTTGACTTTTATTATATTAATTATATATTAAGTAATATATATTCAATTATACATTTTGCATAGGTATTATCTGTTTTAAAAACTAAAGCTGTCTATCTTTTGTGCCTAATATCTGAGATTCTAAACTAAGAAATGAATATTGTTTGTGGATTTAACAAACGATTAAAAAGGTCAAATTGGAATGCAGAGCTTAAAAGTAAACAACTCGTAGTCTAGGACGAGTATAATGCACAGATGGTGGCTTTGAAGAGAAAATAGTGTGGACTTAATAGTCAAACAAATCTGGCTTAAAATACTATATATGCCATTTACTAATTATGCAGTCTGAGACAAGTCATATTAAGATTAAGTTTCCAGCATATTCAGTACCTAGTGGAGGCCCACTTTTCAATTCACAGATCGCACCTACTCACTTTATCCTCACATGGTGGAAAGAGCAAGGAAGTTTCCTGGGTCTCTTTTATAAAGACACTAATCCTGTTCATGAGGGGAGAGAGAACTAATCTCTATAAACCTCAGTTTTCACATCTGTAACACTGGCATGATAATACCTACATCATAGTGTTTCCAAAAGATCCAATGAGATAATATGAGTGAATTGCTTAATACAGGGCTAATTGTATAGTAAGCATTCAATAAATATTTATTTGTAACTTTAAAAATTATCATCATAGAAAATATCACTGAACAATGACTTTAGGATATGTGAATTTATTTTTTCTTGGTTCTATCCCTAATTAGGCATAAGTAATGTAAGCCACTTACTTAAATACTCTGAACCTCAAGTTTCCCATTTGTAAAATTAGAATAATTATTCCCACCTCACTTACCTCAGAGTTTTAAAAGACTGATATGAAATTATGTGTATGGAAGGGCATTGAGTGGTATAATACCCAGAGGTATTATTATCATCCCAGAAAGGTTAGTTAATGCTCTTTGTATAGATCTCTGTTGATGAAGATTCCACAAAGTTCCCCTAGATATTGTGATGCTATCTCTGGATTTCCATTCTGCTTATGATTCACTGGTAGAGGAAATATGTTAGAGAAACTACATTTAAAAAAAGTTCTCACAACAACCCACATCCTGTGGAAAAGTTACTTTCATTCCTCATTCCTCTTTTCGGGACCTGAAATCACCATAGGTGTTTGACTTCATTCTGAACTGCCTTACATCCTTTCATTGTTTGCATGGGGGATGTCACTGATGGAATACAAATATCATATCTGTTTGGATAAAGCCATTAACCCATTATAACCCGCTTTGCTTGGATTACTGTCTGAATTGCTAGCACCTAGGAGAATAGAAAAGAAGGCTAGGGGGGAAAGTCTAGGGGGAAAAAAGCAGGGCCTGAGGCCTGCCAGCAGGGACCTGAGCTTCTAGTTCTGGAGAAGGTGAAAGTGAGGTCTACTGCACAGCCAAAGGTAACAGTGAAAGATCCCAACAACAGAAAGGGGTATTGAAAAATAAGATGGATTACCTTCACAATTTTGCCCAGGATCATACCTAAGTTTTAAAGTCTTTGAATGCCTAAGGCTCAGGACTTATATATGGACTCAAAGGTAAAGGAGGACATAGAACGGGTGCATGTTTCCCCCAAAACTTCATATGTTGAAACCTAATCCCCAGTGTGATGGTGTTTGGAGGTGGGTCCTTTGGGAAGTATTTGGGTCATGAGGGCATAGCCCTCATGAACGGGATTAGTGTCTTTATAAAAGAGACCCAGGAAACTTCCTTACTCTTTCCACCATGTGAGGATAAAGTGAGTAGGTGCGATCTGTGAATTGAAAAGTGGGCCTCCGCTAGGTACTGAATATGCTGGAAACTTAATCTTAGATTTATAGCCCCCAGAATTGTGAGTAATAAATTTGTATCGTTTAAACACCCAGCCTATGGTATTTTTGTTTTAACAGCCCAAATTGAACTAAGGCAAGACTCTTCAATGCTTTCCTCCAAAGCTTGAATCCCCTATGAAACATTTTAAACAAGTGAATGTGCATTATCTTTGCTTGATCACCTTCACTGACAAAGAACTAATTTCCCAAGAAATTAATTCCACCTTTGTTATCCTCAAAAACATTGGAAATTTTTCTAATTTGGGCTATGTAGTAATATAGGTTTTATTGCTATTTCAGGTAACAGTTCCTCAGCTATCTGAAGACAGAAATTGAAGGCACTTGGACTTCTCAGTATTCTAAGTTCTATGCTCTATCAATTTTTCCTACTCTAACATGACTTCATACCCCTATACTATCCCATTTTCTTATGGATGGATGCTTGTTTGTCAATATCCTATGTGGTGTCCATAACTAAACATAATTTTTCAGGTGTAGTTGGAACAATATAAACTAGAACAGGTCTCTTGGCTTCTTGTTTCTAGAACTTTTCCTATTAAAGATCACTTCAGCATCTTGGGAGCAAAAGCATACCATGTTGCTTTCTCATATTGTGCTTACTGTTGATATACACCCTAGAGGGTTTTTTTTTTTAAACATGTATGACCCCTAAGTTATGCCTCACATCTTTTATGCAGATGGTTGATTTTGTGGGCATGTGTGTGCCCATGTGTGTGTGTACATACAGATATATAGTGATTATTTTTGGCTGGATGTGGATTATAGGTCTTTCAAATATTTTTATATATATTTTTTAGAGAAGGGGGAGAGTAAGGGAGGGGCAGAGGGAGAGGGAGAGAGAGAATCCTAAGAAGGCTGCATGCCCAGCATGGAGCACAATGCAGAGCTCAGTCTCACAACCCTGAGATCATGACATGAGCTGAAATCAAGAGTAGGACCCTTAACCGACTAAGCTACTCAGGCACCCCTAGTTTTATAATTTTCTATATCTATATTCTAAATTGTCTATGAAGAACATATACCTTGCTTGCAATAATAAAAATAATGAAAGTTGGGCGCCTGGGTGGCTCAGTTGGTTAAGCGACTGCCTTCAGCTCAGGTCATGATCCTGGAGTCCCTGGATCGAGTCCCGCATCGGGCTCCCTGCTCGGCAGGGAGTCTGCTTCTCCCTCTGACCCTCCCCCCTCTCATGTGCTCTCTCTCATTCTCTCTCTCTCAAATAAATAAATAAAATCTTAAAAAAAATAATGAAAGTTATTAAAACTGAACAGATATATTATCTTTTGGGGAGTCATGGGTATTTAAACTACAAACTCAGTATAGCCCTGATAACTCCCCCAGATCTTAGCTTACCTTTTCTTGCAACAAGGAACTGAGCCATCTGTAAGAACACTTGAACAGGCAGGCTATTTTCTTCTCTTCCTGAAAGATAATGGAGAAAGCATACTATTTAGTGAATATGCTTAGTGGCTAAGATCATAAGCTCTGGAATCAGACAGTTTGTCTCTAAAACTTGCTAGCTGTGTGACCCAGATCAAGTTATTTAACCTCTCTCTGTGCCTTTAATTTTCATCTGTGAAATGGAAGATATTTATATAACCAGTCTCATGAGGTTATTGCTAAGATTAAATGAGCTAATATAAGCAAAGTGCTTAGAATAATATATAGTAAGCCCTCAACAAATTATTATTACTGTTATTATTATTAAGCCATGGGAATTTGAACCCATATATAGTGGGAAATGCAACATTTGAATTTGGTAAGATCTGATATATTTTACATGTTTTATAGGAATATGGATCCTGGCCATAGAGAAGTATTCCAAATATGTGCACTTCTCATCTTTTAATATAGTATGCTATGTTTTCTTCTTTCTTCCATTCTTCCTTCCTTCCTTTCTTTTTCTTCCTTCCTTTTTTCCTTTTTCTTTTCTTTTCCTTTTCTCTTCTTATATTTTCTTTCTTTCCTTCTTTCCTTGTTTCTTTGTTTCTTTCCTTTTTCTTTTTTCTTTCTCTTTCTTTCCTTCTTTCCCTCCTTTCCTCCCTCTCTACCTCTTTCCTTTCTTCCTTCCTTCCCTCCATCCCTCTCTCTCTTTTCTTCCTTCTTTCCTTCCATTCTTTCATTCTTTCTTTCTCCCTCTCCATCTTTCTCTTTACTATTCTCCATCTTTCTATCTTTCTAAATTTCTTGATTATTTCTTTCTAATTCATATTGTTTAAAATACACAATTCTTATCTTGAGAATATGATACATACATTTTTTAACTTGACTATCTTTGGAAGTTTTGATACTTCTAGTTTCTCAATCTTGTGTACACCCATCATGAACCAAGAAATCTCATGAAGATTGAATAACTTTTATTTTTTCTACACATGTACTAAAGACATTAATAAACAAGTTGATAGTATTCCTTTTCTTGCAGTTTCCAGCCACAAGTAGAACCAGCAATTCAAAAACAAAAGTGATTGAAATATTCTTGAGTTTAAGGAAAAAAACACTCCCAATCTACTTTCCCCTACTGATGATGTATATTCTTTAAAAAGCTTCTTTTAAGCTTATTTGAAGACTGGCTGACATAGCATAGTGTATAATCTCCACTTAAGATCAAATCATCCCATTCATACTCAATCAAAAAAAAGATTGGTGGTGGAGATAATTAGGACTTCCATTCCTTTGGGTGGTCTGGCCAGAAATGAAGCTATCTGAGGCAGCCCTACTCAAAAAGTTTACTGAATATAGCAAAAAAGATTTAAAGTTCTTTCACTCTATTCCTTCCTTTCCATCTAGTCCAAATATCATCAAGGCATTTAGAATGCCCACAATAGTTTCTAACATTGGGTCTATTCCATTTTCATTTTCTGTGTTGTCTAAGTAAAGCAGTGTGAGCAAGTTAAAGAATATTGGACTGAGATTTAGGGGACTTTGCTTCACATCTTCAAGGTGTTTTTAGAAGTGAACTATACCAGAAGGCTTAAAGTTGTTTTTCCCCTAGTCTTACTGTATAACCTTAGGAAGGTAACTTCACTTCACTGAGCTTTAATTGTCTCTATTGTAATACCACTATGATTACTCAACCAGATGATGAGCTTTAAGAGAGATGAAGTCAGTATCATACTTGGTTATAGAATTATAACCTGTAGCATAGCACCTTATTCTCAATAGGCCATCAGAAGATATTTTGTGTTTAAGAAGTACTTGCCCTTTTCTCAAAAGATTGCTGTAAGAATTAGTTGAGATACTAGATGTGAAAATGTTTTGAATATTAACAATTATATAATTGATGTTTTATTTTTATTTTATTTTTATTTTTTATTTTTTTTTAAAGATTTTATTTATTTGAGAGAGAGAATGAGATAGAGCATGAGAGGGGGGAGGGTCAGAGGGAGAAGCAGACTCCCTGCTGAACAGGGAGCCCGATGCGGGACTCGATCCCGGGACTCCAGGATCATGACCTGAGCCGAAGGCAGTCGCTTAACCAACTGAGCCACCCAGGCGCCCCTATAATTGATGTTTTAACACACAATTAAGGATAAATAATACTAATTTGGCTTTTTAGAGTATTTCACATAAATTTTCTCCCTTGATCTTGACAATGATTCTATAAGGTAGATGTTTTTATTTTAGTTTATAGATAAATAAATGAGGGCTTAGTGGATCACTCAACTAGTAAAAATTGAACAGAGATTCTGATGCAAGATTTCTGTAATTTACTCAAATTTGCTTTTGGGTGGTTAACAATTTTGGAGAATCTGATACTAAAACAAACACATGAAATATGTTATACTTGGCCCAAAAGATGAAGTTCCATCTGGCTTTAAAGGTAGTATATAGTTTCATTGTTTCCCATTTGCTTTATCTACACATGTTTTGTGAAAATTATTGTTGAAGCCAGAGTATTATTAAAGATGCAACTCCTGGGGCACCTGGGTGGCTCAACCCTTAAGCTTCTGCCTTTGGCTCAGGTCATGACCCCAGGGTCTTGGGATCAAGCCCTGCATCAGGCTCCCTGCTCAGCGGGAAGCCTGCTTCTCCCTCTCCCACTCTCCCTGTTTGTATTGCCTCTCTCACTGTCAAATAAATAAATAAAATCTTAAAAAAAAAAAGATGCAACTTCTGATTTTGTGGGATCAGAATTGCAAATTGGCAGCGTAATAAAAACTAATCAAGAGTAAATTCCCAGCAGTCAAAAGAAAGCATTTCTTGCTTTAACATATAAACAACATGACCCTCATTGTAAGTTTCTCAAAACTTATAAGAAAGATGTTGAGTTTTCAAATTGAATATACTGGTGTCATCTGAATTTAAAAGGAAAGAATAAATCAATTTCACATAAATTAAACTTTCAAATTTTATCGCTTTTTTTAATGGCTGAGGGCTTATACTTAATGGCCTCTGAAGCAGTGTCTTTTAATTTCATAGTTTGTGCACTACCCTCCTTTACTTACTATCTTGGACGAGAAGTACAAAATAGCTTTTTTTTTCAAGTCAAGGATGAGGATATGTGCTTGATGGTGAATGATTCTAAAAGACTATTGTTTGATTCAGTGCTGCTTTATTTTTCTTGAACCTGGTAGGCATCTCATGCCACTTGGAGAAAAATGTTTCTTCTTTCTAGCAAGGTTACTTTTGTGATGAGCATTAAAAGATAGCTTTAAGCCATCCACAATTATGACCTTGACTAGAAAAATGTAAGTTAATAAGGCTTCAACAAATTATGGTCTTTTTGGTCGATTTGCCTAGTGAACTGTTAATTGTAAAACTGAAAGACATTATGTTCAGCTTTCTCTATCACATCTTTTGTGTTTTAACAGTGACACTTCATTGAGTGCAATTAACAAAGCCTAGGAGATTTATTAACACACTTCTTCATGGCCAATGATCCATTCCACTTAAGACATAACACTGTAAAATGCACATTATCTCCTTTTGGCACTTACAATAATGCTTCATGAACTAGGAAGGCATATGTTAAAGCAGATAAAATAGCATTATTAGCTGACAAATCTTACAATTTATTAGACAGTTAATTTATCAGCTTAAAAGACACTTAAAACAGCTGTGCATTTAATGTCTTTTTAATGTATCCAGTAAAACTTGCATAATTGCCTGTAGTGCAATTTATTTTTAGCTATGTTGCAAAATGTCTGCATTTACTGTTTACATCTTCTTTAATTTTTCCTGCAAGGCTCATCACATCTCTGCCTGAGCCCTAAAGGCCAGGCCAATAATCAGACAAAAAGCCTTCTCAAACAAATGGTTCCCCATGAATGAACTATTCAAAAGTGCATGCTGCTTGGGACCAAAGGAGTGTTAGTATTTTATCTCTACCCCAAGGGCAAAGGCTGCAGTTCCAAATAAATAAATAAAACACAGGAATAAAACCAGGATGACTCAAATCAGTAGGGTGTAGTAGAAGGCTGTTTCAAGCCTCCACATCACAATCAGATGGTAGCAGGCTTTCTAAGTATTTGAATTTGGAGCCCATTCAGAACTACATGTCTGGAGTGTGAACTAACAAGGCTTTCAGACTACATTAGCAATGTTGTTTCACTTTATAATTAAAGTAACAGTTCCTTGATGATAAAATGTTTTGTATCTTAGTATTGCACATGTGGAAGAAGCACACAGGAGAAAAGTGTGAAAATAAGACACATTTCATGGCTCTCTTGTCATTTAGCTTCTTGCTCTTTGATTTAATAGAAACTTTGCTAAAGCCTCCTATTTTTTACAGAATCCTTCACAGTAATGATGTCAGGACTAATTATTAAAGCAAAAAAAAAAAAAAATCAAACAGTACAGGTTGCCCCTAATGAAATGACAGCTTTAAAATTTGATCTTTGGTCTTTAGAAGGATTTGTAGTAGCCTACTAAGAAAGAAAACTGGCTTCTTGTTCTAAAGTTTAGATCCCTTACCCCATCCAATATGACCTTGCCCACAGCTGGAAGAAAGAGGAATGTACTTATTTTTTAGGTAATGAGTGGTGCCCAATTTCAACTTTTCCTTTAACTCACTTAAAGATTCCTTACAATTTCTTAACTTAATCTAAATCTTTTAAGCTGCTTTTAGAACTTGAAATTACAACCGGAAAAAAAAAAAAAGGAGAGAGAGAGAGAAATGTGTGTCAGCATACATGTACACACAAACCATTAAAATAACTTGCAGGATTATAAACTTATATGGATTAAGAAAAGTACTTCTCCTATGGATTGGCCAGGATCTCAGGTAGTAGGTTTAATGAGATCTAGACTCCACATTTATTCCCTATTTATTCAATATTGAGTCCAATATAAATAAGCAGGTAGTTAGAAAAGAGAAATTTCATGCATTTTGCTTTTTGTTTTCTAATTCATTTTCCATTGATGTGTGTTTTTCTCTAGGAACTTGCAAGAGTCTGTGTGACAGACTCTCTCTCACTAAGCTTTGAGAAATATTTATATTCTCAAAGCTTAGTGAAAGAGAAAGAAGGTAATGATGGCTAAGAGAAGTGATTACACTAGATCCACAAGACACTATTGTGAGCAAGATAGACTCTCTGTAGACTTACAAGTCTGAAACAAATTGCTCCAGTAAAATTCTAACCTAGTTGAGAAGTAACTTCAGATGAGACTCAGAAATTTGTCATATGTAAACTAACTTAATTATTTAGCCAGAATAATCAAAATGTTTTTCACTTAATTTACACTTCTTTAATTGGACTGATAGTTATAAAAATTGAGGTCTCTCATGTGCATACACTTAAGTCTTTGCATTTCACTTCACATCCTCACAATAGCCCTGTGGTATAGATATCCCCAATGTATAAATGAGAGAAAACTCAGAATCAAAATGACTTGCAAAAGATCACTTGTTATGTAAATCTCAGAGCTGGGGTGAAAATTCACAACTGCCTCTTAATCTAATTCCTTCTACATCATTGCTGGCTTTGACTGGCCTCAGAGAACATAGAAAGAATACTACCTAGACTGAAGTTCAGGCTCAAGATAAAACAACAAAAAAGTATACAGTCATTACCTCTACAAAAGATTTCTAGTCCCATTACTTAAAAAAAAAATGGATTATACCTTCTGCTCTGTGTCTTCCATAACCCATACAAATTTAGTCACTTTGAGAAAAAGAAAATAATCAGTTATATTTCTGAAGCTGTTCTCTAAGAACGTATTGAGGTATTTCACAGAGTTTCAGCCAAGAAATACAAATCTATGTCATCTTTAATGATAGATATCTTTTATTATTCTAATGAACCCTTTCCTAACATTAAAAGGAATTGGACAAAAAACCCTATTCACTGAAAAATGTTCTTTCATTTATAATTTTTAACAGGAATTTTTACTTATCTACTTGTTTTTGTATTCAAATTTCAAAAGGCATAAACTACAGAGTTCCAAATATTGTCACTCTGCCTATTGCATTCTAGGTGTGTGGATGTACTGGTTTTTTAATGGATATATCTTAGTGACAGCATAAGCGTGTGTGTGAGTGCATGCACATGTGCATGAACACATGCTCAAAATCAAGAAATAAAGAATAATGCATTGAGGATAACAGCAATATTTATGACCCTTACATGAATTAAAAGGAGGTATTTATCTGTTTCATTTCTAATTAATTATAATCATTGAATGGCACATTCTTCACACAGGCAATAGTTTACTAATGATAACTGTTCTATCATCCGATTAGGCTAGTATTGTGGACACTTTCACTGTCACAGTGAAAATGGTAGGACTGTCACCTTTTTCCTCATTGTGGTCTAATTCCAATTTGTTTTAGATATTTTCTCTTGAGGAAATCAATCTATTAGTGACTCTAATAAGGATTTCTAATGAAGGGCCTGAAGCTTTAAAGAAATGCACCAGCCCACATAACACTGGTACTACAAACCTTTCATTTACTGAGTTTAAAAGCTAATACTTTTCATAGTATATCAATTATATACCAAAAGTTTCTATGCCCTTGACATGGAAACCAAGCAAATTAATGAATTAAGATCTCACATCAAAGTAACATATCATTGATTCCTTGTATTTTAAGTAAAATAATTCATCTTTCCTCTAGAAAAAAGACAAACTCCAGAAATACATTTGAGTTCTTTTAGATGCTATATCTCCATGGAAAAAAATCATATACCTCTCTGTTTTTATGTTGCATGAATGTAGAATGAGAACATCAACTAAGAGTGTTAGTTCTTATGAATCAAGTTTTCTCATAATAGTGAAATTATCAATAAGCATTAAAATTAAGATAAGGCTAACTTGTCAAGAAACCTGGATTCTAGCCCCAGTTTGTTCTCAAAATAGAATTTTTGATTAAGGAAGAAATGACTTAACTTCTCTATAAGTTTCTTTAGCTATCAAAAAACGTGAGGACCAAAAAGAAATAAATCAAAAATTTTAAAGCTCACATGAATAAAGATGTATTCATGAGGGACGCCTGAGTGGCTCAGTGGGTTAAGCCTCTGCCTTTGGCTCAGGTCATGATCCTGGGGTTCTGGGATCAAGCCCTGCATGGGCTCTCTGCTCAGGGGAAAGCCTGCTTCTCCCTCCCCTCCCCCCCCGCTTGTGCTCTCTCTCTCTGTGTCAAATAAATAAATTACAAAAATAATCTTTAAAAAAGATGTATTCATGAGTAATTTAAATTAACAAAATTACTTCAATACAGTTTTGTTAATCTTTAAAACTATTTTAACACATAATTGTATTGACTCATCATACCTAAATTATTATGGTACCTTTTTAACAAGGCCATCTGTGGTTACTTGTGCTCAAATTATATAGTTATACAATATTGCTCTGTCCAAATTTTAGACAATGATTTAGACTCTAGACCCATATATATTATGGATGCATTCTGAGCATGGTGTTTGTGATTTCATATGTTGTCTTTATATTCCAAAGTTTCCTTACAAAAAAAATAAAATAAAATAAACTATAAATAATGTGATTGTTTGGCAGTTTCTTACAAAACTCTTACCATACACTCTAGCAATTACACTCCTTGGTTTTCACCCAACTGTGTTAAAAACTTACGCACACACAAAACCCTGGATACAGATGCTTATAGCAGCTTTATCTATAACTGCCAAAACTTGGAAACAAACAAGATGTCCTTTAGTAGGTGAATGGGTAAATAAACTGATAATGGAATATATTCGGGGCTAAAAAGAATGAGCTATCAAGACATGAAAAGACATGGAGGAAACCTAACTGCATATTACTATGTGAAAGAAGCCAATCTGAAAAGGCTACACACAGTATGATTCCAACCATCTAACATTCTAGGAAAGGCACAATTATGGAGACAGTAAAAAGATCAGTGGTTATCAGTGGTTAAGGGGACAGAGGGATGAAGAGGAGGAGAACAGTGGATTTTTGGACAGTGGAACTGTCATTGCCATTTAGGGAAAAAAAAAAAAGCTCACATAGACATGGACACTGCTACTAGACTATAATTGTAAATTATTTAAGGAATATTCAATTACTTAGCTAATTCAAATGCTTGAAGGTAGTCCCTCTCAAGATTGAACAAACACTGCTTTCCTGACTTTGTTCTCAGAAACTCAGGCAGTTATCAGAGTCGGCCAGAGAGCAACATTCATTAAATTCTCTCTTAAAGTTCATTTCTTTTTGTCACCTGTTTACTTCAGGGTTATAATCCTTAGGTTCCAGTTGTTATGAGATAGGCACACTCAATGAATAGAAAACAAGGACAATAGTCACGAGCATTAGACATCAATTTTTATGGGTGATCTAATGTATTCTAAGAAAACCCAATGAACTAAATATTATTATCATCTCCATTTACAGTTGAAGGCACTGAAGCTTAGACAGGTTAAGTGATGTTATTAAAGTTATGTAATTACTATATGTCAAAGCCATGGTTTGAACCAGAGTCTGTCAAACACTGAAGCCTGTTTTCTTAAACACTGCTATACTGCCACACATCTTACCTTTCTATGGTTGTCAGATTTAGCAAATAAAAATACAGAATGTCCTGTATTTTATCTGAAAACCCTAACTTGACTAATAAGTTTAATGTTAAAATATGTTTTATTTGGGCCCAAAAGAAAGAGGGCTTTTTGAAAATTAGATCATATTTGAGTTTGGGAAGTTGGAATTAACAGCTCATTTATAATCCTTTATGGACAGTGAAGGACTGATGAAGCTCATGAAAAGAAGTTGGAAAAGAGACAATTGTTTAAAGCTTGCTCTATCATTCTGATTTTCTACATTCTCAGGAGAGTCAGCTTCAGCCAGAAGAGGCACTAACCTTCATTTTTTCCCAGATTGTTAAGTAAAATCTGGAGAATATGAAGGAATCATATGATAAACAATATTCCATTTTGTACTTTGTGAATGTGACTTCTGTATTACATAGTAGCTGGTTGATTATGTTTTCTCTCATCCCAAATATCTAAGGAATTACATCAGACCATTATGAATGTAACCTTCATTATCATCATATGTACCAGGAATATATTGAATGTCAATATACTAGGTACTAATTAGAATCAATAAGATATTAAGAAAAATCAATGGCCCACTAGGGCTTAATGAATATGGCCAAGGGTCATAGTATCATTTAATATACTTAACCATCTTAGAGGAACCAAAGGTCAGGGTAAGCCCCAGGTTCTTAAACTTCTGGGAAGGAGGAAAAAGGGACATTTGAGAGACCTAGAAGTTGGTTTCTCATCTTAGTTAACAGTTCTTTTTCAGAGTAGTATATGTGACCAAATATCAAGAAACTAAAGCAAAGTACAAGCCTGCCTTCACTGAACTTTGCTACAGATACATGTGCTCCCACTATAGGGTCTACCAGATAAAGGAGGTTAAATTCAATGAGAGCAAGATCCCTCCCTCCCAGGGTTATAAAATCCTTGGTGTGAATATTTATAAGAAGGAGAACTGGCATGGGATATAGAAGTACTTAGTGACCTTGGAGAGCTGTCTACCCAATAGCAGGATGATGCCTAGAGAGGTTCATTAAGAAGGCTTAAAATTAGCTGTGTATATACTCTTATATTGTAGGTAGAAAACTATTATTTTTTTTTTACCATAAAGGATACTAGTAATTATCCTCACATATTCAGTAACTATTTGGGTGTGAGTAATGGAGGACAGAATGAATAAAAGGAGTGGAATACTTTAAATATGGGGATTTTAATATTTTATCTAGAGTCTCAATACCTTTGGCAAAATTACAAGTTAGATTAGAGCTTTCCCATGTCTGTTACCTCCTATACTTTGCCTTCTAGGTTCCTAGAACACTCAGACTTTAAAGATATCCAGATCAGAGCTCTACCCTTCTCCATGTTTCAAAATGATCCTTTAGTCCTTCAACTTTGTCCTTAGAACTTAAAAACTTTTCTCCTTTCAATGTCTTTAACAGAGGAATTTTTAGGAGGAAAGCTTTTTACATGAAAGTACAAGCAACTGATAATACTTTATAGTATAAAATTAACTTTCCAAAAATATTTGAATTTTTAGAGAATATTTGTTTTTAGCACCAAGTAGTGAATCCTTAATGGAAAAATTTAAAGAAGGACACATTGTAATCAGGGACGGGGCATTTTCATGGTACTACTCAAATTATAAAATACACAGGTCAATAAAGATCCATGAGCAAGGCCATTTCTGTTAATCACAATTTCATTTGTTAAGTCCTTTTGTATTCAGCAGCCAGTATAACATCTTTAAGCAAATAGTGAATGTAAATATCATGGACATAGATTCCATGACCTATTATCATCGGCCCACTGAGAATGCAGATAATGTCTACATCACTTTTTCCCAAATGCCAGTCCTCATCTAGACATCAACAGACCTGTGTCACAGTGAAATGAAAAAAACATATATATATAAAAGAACAATGAAGTGAGTAATAGCATAACACTAAATAGTTTTTTGTTTAACTGAGGTTTTGTCAATCTTACATTTTGTTTGGTGTTAAAATAACCTTTCTTATATGGAGTCACAGTGTAAGTAGACAACATTAAATATGTTATTTGGCAGAATGAAAAGTTAGCAGCCTTTCAACCTTGTGTTGGTCAAATAATCTTTTCTTGGAGGTGATCTGCTTTGTAAAATCTCTAAATCTGGGAACTATTCTTCTCCACACCTTTAAAGCAATGCATTAACTCTGGAAATTCCATAAGTGGTGGTGCGGGTAGAAATGGGGTGCTGAGTGGTAGGCAGTAAGCTGAAGGACCTGTGAAGGAGAAATTAATCAAATTGTCAAAATGACCAATTAACTGAACTTTTGCCTCAGAAATTACCTTGGCTGCCCCAGTCTTGAAAATGTCCCTAAAATGTGTCTTTGGACTTTAGCCCTGAAAGACAGGTACAGTTCTCATCCTTACCTTCCATCATACATTCTAAAAGCTTGCACACACTGGGACATTTTCTCCTTGAAAAGAAGAAATATATCAAAAAATAGGGCATAAGAGTGAAGGGAAAGAACTGTGGAAAGATGGGGGGAAGCAGGGATCCCTTTTTTCTGTTCAAGGAGAATTGAGAAAAAAGTCCAATTGGCTTTGACTAAACTGAAATATCCTTTTTTGTGTGCTTGGGATTCAGACCCTTAAAAATAACCAATCATCTCTACTGGGACTTTACTAGCCTAGTAAATAACCTTTGTTATTGACTCACAGTTTCTACTGAATTAGGATTTGGAGGGTGTGCTTGTTTACAAATCTGAGGCTGTACACTACAGGCTCACTCACCTCTCTTAAAACATTAACCTTTGAGCAGCTTTCCAACAGGCATTGCATAGGACACAGGAGTGCCTGGAGGAAGCATGTTGAAGTTATAGCCCACAGGGATGGTCCAAGCCAGATGTCTGTTATGAATGTCTAGCTAGGCCCACCCACACAACTGTTTATTTTTGGCAACCACTCTGGGCTTTTAACTTCTTGCAGATTGGTGCCAAACACCTACCTGCAGCCAATATGGACAGCTAGGCACACAGGCAGAATTGCCAGTCATCTATATAAGTGTGTGTTCTGGTATGGCAGGAAGTATCCAGTGACAGAATAATATACACATACATGTGTGCACTTATATTTTTATCCCTTTACTGTTACCTCAAGTTCCTTTGTCATAGTCCTTTCATTTTACACTTTCATTTTAGTCTTTAACTACAAATCCTTTATAGGAGAGATAACACATTTATACTAAGATGTAAATGACTGATAGTAGAACCTTTCCCCAGGAAAGTTTTTTGATAGGCAAAAGCTTCTGAAACATTAAAATGGGAGAAGTTTTCATCTCAAAAGAAGGAAAACGGTTTAGAAAGGAGTAATAGAATTATAGCCGGCACCCTTTAGCTATTTTGGCAAAAGAGAGCTTAATGATCAAAATGTGGTTTAGTAGTATCTGGAGGATAAAGGATCTGGCCAATAAACATGAATTATCATGGGATATAAAAATAAGGCATATTCAATATATTATTAGAAATCTTATAATCTAAAATAATAATGTCATTTATTTACCTTTTTACCACCTGCTCTAAAAGGAATTGAAGGGAAGAATAACAATTATAAATCAACCTCACATTTGTGTCACACTTTATAGTTTTCAAAGTTCTTTAATATTTATTCCCTTATTTAAGATTATTAGTAATGTAAAAATACCAAAAAGTGAGTGGAATTTTATTGAAAAATAACAAAACAAAATTAATCCTTTCTCTGAAATATTTCTAAGCTGAACAGCTTATTCAGCATCATTTCTTTTGAAATACTTGGATACTTTCTGAACTCTTGTCTGTGGTTTTAACCTGCAATCATAGATGATGAACCTGTTATTAAACTTGCTTGAAGCTAATATCAGTTTATCCCCAAGCATCAGACGCCAGATGTTTTTGGTGAGAAGAAAATTAATGGCCTAAATAATGAATCAATTGAGGAGCAGTGGCCATAATCCATCTGCTCTTTAAGCAAAGGCCCTGAGTCAGGCTGGCTTCTGGCTACACAGAATATTAATCAGTTGAAGAGTTAAACGGAGGACTCAAAGCCATTGTTGTGAGATGCCTCTGGGCACCCCCAAGCCACTCCTTCTATAGGCTGGGCTTTGTGCAAGGAATGAATAGGCAAACAAAAAGCAGGAGACAGAGAGAGAGCCCTATAGGACGGGTAATTTGGATTGACTGCCCCTTGTGTACCCAAGGAGAGAATGACTAAATATGAACAGTGAAAATGCAAGCCAAGCCTCCTCTATTTGGATGAAATAATATTCCCTAAACACATAATCCATTTTGATGACAGTTAAATCATTTATTTATTGGGTTTCATCCCATTTGTCATTGTTGTCTTCATTCTTTAGCATTTCCTACCAATCTACACACTGATATTTTACTGTGGTTTGATATGAGGAATGAGTTTGTATCAAATGAAGTTCATATATATATTTTTTTTTCTGAGGTTTTGAGCCTTCAGCTAATGTCTTCTTGCTTTTTATTTCCACTTCTTCTGGATATTTGAAAAGCAAGTTATAAGAGAGGCAAAGAATGACCTAATCAGGCACCTTCTCATATGGTGATATGTGACCTGATTCTTTCCTTTTAAAAGCCCAGAACTAACTTATTTCATTGGCTTTAAAGAGATCACACAAAATGGCTTCAATACTTTTCTTTTAAAAAACCTTTAGGATAGATATATGATGGAAATACATGATAGAAAAAAGATAGATAGATATAAATACATATAAAGCACAATCCAAATAACTTGTTCTTAACCTCTATTTCCTCAGATGTCTCAAAATTTCTGGAAGACACTTGGAATGGTAGTTCTGAGCATACCAGAGAAAAAAATGTTTGCAACTAGTGCATCCTTTTACTCATTCTTGTTTTTGCCCTCCAACTACTTAGGTAGCAAGGATAGAAGAAATTATAAAAATTCCAACCAAGAGTTCTAGAGAAAGCCAAAATACCAGAGAATAAAAACTAATAAAACAATTTTGTTTTTGCAGAGCTATTTGTCAGAAGAAATGAATGCAAAGTTGGTGATTGGGTGAACTGCTTGGATACCATGTCAAAAACATGCCAAACAGGAAGCTGGGGCCCCTGACCATTACAACAGTTACATAAATTAATTCGTGTATTTTGCATGATGTCCTTCAATGAAGATAATATCTCTAGGTTCATGCTTAAAACTCCGTGGACATATGAGTAATACTTTGTAAACTACGAGTAAGCTAAGGAGGATCATATACTATTTTTTTTTTTTTTTTAGGTCTGTGGCCAAACTACTTCAAGTCAGAAAGAATTTATTGAGTTCCTTTTTTGTCCACAAACTGTAGCATTCTGCCTTGGTTCAAAGAGATTATTTTAGGTAGGACCTTGCATAGGGATTAATCAGTAGCCATCTCTGTCTTTGAGATGTGATTTTTGGGGGTCCTCAAATAACAACTACACATTTTAGGCTTTAATTGCCTCTACTTTACTATTTCCTTCAGAAGGGATCCTACCTAGTAACCAATACTCCTCATTATCAGATAGTCCTTTAATAGGAATTAATTGAGAAGCAGCTAGAAATAAGAGAGACATGGGCTAGGAAAAAGGAAGGAAAGCTCTATAAGAAATAATGAATGGGAGGCTAAGAACCTCAAAAAAAAAAAAAAAAACACAAAAAACAATTTTTACCTTATTATCCAGCACTGCTCTAAGGCAGTACTGTATTTCTTTCCTGTACCTCCTATCCCCTGCAGAACTTAGAGAAATAAGGTCCTAGAGAGGGTAGCTCTCTTTCTGAATCTGGCCCTTGGCTGGAACACTGTTGATAAATCAGCAGTCTCCTGGCTGCATAAAGGAAGTGAGTGTCCCTTTTTTCTTCCTTGGTTCTTGCTATTGCCTAAGGAATGCCAGGCTCCCAGCTGAAACTGGTCTATTTTTCTCAACACACCGTACTTCATGCTTGTGTGTATGTGAATACACACACACACACACACACACACACACACACATCTCAACCACAACAGTTGCCAAATCTTTGCAGCTTATGCTCAGGATGTTTGAATGCCAGTGTGTCCTAGGAAATTATCTGGGAGGAACAAGACCACATTCTGTTGGCTTAAGTAAAGTGTCCCTAAAATAAGTCCACTCTGCCCACTACTTAGAGGTGCGGGAATTTGGAGCCACCACTCTCCACACACAGGAACTGTACCACTAGTTAAAATAAGCATACTCTTTAGCATCAGATTTCACTATTTAGTTACCACTAGCACTTAAAAAATCCTTTCTATTTAGAAGACTTCTAAAATATCAGAAGCTTTGGTCATTTTTTAAACTGGTTCAGTATTTTGCAGGTTTGCTAAGTGAGAGGACAGAGAAAAGGAAGTAATTTAGAAATATTGCTAAGTGGAAGAACTAGAACCCTGGGAGTTATTTTGAGATATGGAAAACACAGTGTCAATAAAAGAAGTGAGTAACTTCCTGAATCCTTGAGACTGCTTTTTTGGTTGTCCAAACAGGCGGCTCTGTAACCCGAGCTCATTGTGACCAGTTCTCTATGAAATAAAAAGCTGTTTATTTTGAAATGCATGTGTATGATTTTCTCAGATAAATAGAATCATGTATTTTGGGAGGGATAGTTAGAAAGATTGCTTTGGTCACAATCACCCTCATCTCAGATATTATAATTGAGTTTTTCCTTCAAATATGGAGGTGTTTCTGTTTAGATTATGAAATGAACCTCAACAAAGGAAACAATGGTCTGAGTGACTTTTCTTTTCTAAAATCCAGTCCAAATGACCAAAGTTAAATGTTCCCCCAATGCTTCTTTTAATCTTCATATTTTTCCTAGTTGTGTTGCATTTATTGTATGTATTACTTTAAGGAAGATTATGAGTTTGCTTATTTTTAAGTAGAAAACATAAAATGGTAACAAAAAACAAAAACAAAACCCTGCTACATGCAAAGATGGCTTTTTGCTGTTGTGTGATTTCTCTCTCCATTTTTATATGCATTAACACTTTCAATTAGTGTAGTTTCCTCTTTTTAGTACTTTGTGCAAATTATATTCTTTAACACTAATTTTAATGCTTTCAATTGAAAATTTTCTGATTCATTTTCTTATCTTGACTCTTCAGGTGATTTCCCATTTCAATTTTAATATATTATACTCAATCCTTATGGTTATTAAAGTGAATAAGCTTTAGTTTTCCTCAATTTATGTTGTGGATTTATTTATGAGTCTTAAATTGGGTTGTGATCTGATAAATCGGTCATGAAAACTTAAGTTACCATCCTCCAGTTTCCCCTCTGCACCACAAGAAGCAAGCTGATGAGAATGCATCACTTTCTCAAATCATTTTGATCTGACTGCTCTTATTAGGAAATCACATTTTCCTGTAGGATTTCTCTGTATTTTGGTAAACTGTACCAAATGCTGAGCAATTCGATAATTAAGATAGAATGTTAGTATAATCAGGGATCTATTTTAAATACAAATCCTTCTCTTAAAATGGCATTTTTTGGATCAAATCTGTGAGCACATTTACACTCTTGATTTGGTATATAATTTTTATTAGCCTGTTTTTGATTTATAAAAATCAACAACTGAATGTAAATTTATGATGAAGGTAATGTGAAAAGATTTCCAATCCTAGTACTTAATTTTGGTCTTTGTACAAAAAATGATTATTTCCCATTCAATTTTGCTTATTTGAAATTTAATGAAACTTTTAAATAATAGTCTACAATATTAATCTTTTCTTTGTACCAATTAAAAAATAAAAATGGAATGTCAATAGAGAACAAGATAGGCTCAATTGTATTAGGGAGAAAATTTCAAACAGGTTTTACAAAAGTCCTTTTTCCTCTTTTATTTTCACATCCTGCTCCAGGTACCCCTGAATATGAATTTCACATCCTATAATATTTTATATGTCTAACCAGTTTAAGGAATTAAAAGAAAAAACAAGGTGCTTACAGACATGCATTAACTGTTTTAGACCTTGAGATCACCAATACGGTACTAAGGAGTTCTTTTGATTTTACTCTTCTCTTTCTCCTCTTCAAAAGGTCTGTGTTTTTTTTTTTTTCCTTTCTTTTTTCTTTTTTTTTTTTAACTCACAAAAGAGTCTTGTTCTGTTTCCTCCAGGCACTGCTTTTCAGATATTTCAACCACTGTCATTGTTACCCTGTGAGTAGGTTATTATTGAGCAGAACATAATGAAGCTAGGATTTCTATGTCTACTTCCTTCTGAGGAAGCCTAATCACTTGCCCCACCTCTCAGTGAATATCCCTGTGAGAGAAGTATGGTTACAGTCTGTCCACGGACAGAGAAAGGGAGGGACAGAAAAGTGGCTCGTGATAGGGTTAAAAATACGATCTTAGGCTCCTAATGCCTTAGCCTGGGTCTTTTTGTTAAACTGCATTGCCAAGGGACAGAATTCCTAAAATTTGTTCTCCTTTTCTTCAATTGTAAACTTTCCTGTTAAAACTGAAACTCATCATCAGCCCTATACATCTGGAGGCACTGAATTTTATTTGTCAAGTGACAATATTTTCCTAGTCTTTCAAAGTTAACAACTTCGGAGATAGTTTTGTTTCAATTCTCTTTGTGGCCAGCCACCATTCCCCTCCTTCCCTGCTCCAGTCTCACCCCACAGCAATACCAAACACTGAAACTAGCTGATTTTTCTTTCTCAGGGTCTGCACACTGACAGTACTGCTGTGATTCTGGTGTCTCACATTGCAATAGCCTCCTAAATGGTCTCTTTACTCTAAACTCCAACCTATTCTAATGCAGTACTACAAACATGGCTGGAAAATTTATCTTTCTGTGGCATCATTTTGATCATATCCTTGATTTAAAACCTTTAATCTCGTCTATACTTACAAGATAAAATCAAAATGTTTCATCTGGTATTCATAGCTTACTCTTACAACGCTGAGCTTGCACCACGTCTCATCGTATATGACTATTTTATTTATTTTTTTCACATATGACTATTTTAGATATATGTAAAAGCTTCTAGCATTTTTGGTTCCTCAAGATCAGGGATTATGCTATCTTCAACTTTACATTTCACAGAGCATTAACATAGTGTACATTGGAGATGTACAAGAAATATTTTAGTATGAATATACGGAAGAATAAACATTTCACTTCTACTTACTATTTACCTCATTATTCTCAAAATTGTGAACCAGAATGGTAACTTTTAAAAGGTTCAAATGGTACATATATAATGAAAGAAAATGAGTATATGATAATATCAGACCAACAATTAAAAAATAACTTTTACTCATCTACTAATATATTTAGAAAACACAGTAAATTCAGATAAGTACCAAGTACAAAGAAGTACATAAAAGTACTCAGTGTTAGCATTTTGGTGTCTAATCTATTTTTTTTTTCTTCTTCTACTACCAGGCAGTAACTTTGAGAGGAAAAAACTCAGAAATCTCTCTTTTATTCAAAATGAGATAAAATGTCTCTTTCTATGGATTTGCTATTTGGTTATGATTTTTAGTAGAGTGAAGGGTCTCTGAGTTTACTAGAAATATAATAAATATATTCACATACTATTACATATAAACCTGACTATTAGTTTTCATGTCATTAAAATAAATTAGATCTTCAGAGGAGAAAATGAAAAAAAAAATACTTCCCTTTATTATTTCTGGTTTTCCAAAAATATTTCAATATGGAATCTTTCCCCAACCCCCCTGACAGGAAAGGGAAAAACAATCTCAAATTTTATATAAAGATTAACTTTGTCAGTTTTTTCAGGGATGCTTCAAATGCACAAGACCATTTTTATTATCTGTTATTTTCTTCTTTTTTTTTTTAAGGAAGTTAAATTTTCTCTGTGGGTACAGATTGAAAATTCTTACTGAAGTAAAAGCAGCAGAATTTATTGTTTCAAATGTTTCTTTAGTGCTCCTTGAGTTGAGCACTTTCTTGACTTGGTCTCCTTAAGTAAGAAATTCATGTAGCATTTTGTTCTCCCAAGCAAGAAGAAATGTTTTCCCTCCTCAGTCACTATCCCTGCATACTTGTCAGACAACTGCAATATAGGAGAGAAAGGGCACTGGGCTTGAAATTAAGTTGTTCCTCTGCCCCTGGCTATTTAAAGAAATTCCTTCTCTTCTTCTACTGTTTTGGATACATAATAAACTTTCTTCACATTCCAACCCCCCAAATAAAAAAGTTAGCTTCAATTTACCCCATTTAATAAACATCTCCTTATTTGTCTCAGATAGAACTTCACATTAGTATTAAGTTCCTTTGAGCCTATAAATAAAAATTTTCTAGGTAAAATGAGCAGCAATCCAGATCAATGACATAGCTGTAATTCAAAGGTTACCCCTGCCACAGGTAAACAAAAAGAACACCATGATTTACAATATTAGCATATCTCCTACTACCAAATTACAGGTTTGTCTTCAGTGAGGAAGTACCCACTATGGTTATTGACAACTGTTAAAATACACTTACTTTTTGTCAAAGAACTTGAATCACATGTATGACATAAAAAGAAAACATTTATTCAATGCAATGGTATAAAGGCTCATTTGCAAACAGTGTGTGTATTGGGGAGGTCTGTCCTTCAGATTTCAAGGCTGTCTTTTTTCTACTTGAATATATAGAAAAGCAATATCACTATAAAAGGAGGCAACAGATGAATGGAAAGAAAGGTTCTGTGTTACAGTTCAACTGAAAGAGGCTAATTCTTTTCATGCACAAGGAAATTGTTGTATTGAATATTATTTTAAAGAAATATTTCTCTTAAAATGGCTGGAGCCTTGGATGACATCTTGTATTGAGATAGTGGCTTTAACAAAATTTATTTTAAATTTCCCATGCTCAGTGAAGCCTTCCTTTAAAATCTCACATTAAATATCAACAATTACAAAACAAATTTATCTCTACTCAACTACAACCCCTTCCTGAAACTTTTGTTAAAACATTACAAATTTAAACTTACATTTTACTCAAGATTTGTATTTAAATCAGACCAAGAACTGAGAAAATGTTCTCACAATCTGGACACTCCTTGGGCCACAAGTGTGTAAGGGATTAGGAACGAACACATACAATATAATGCATGTTACATAAGCATATTCATACTTGATGAATCACATATGGCTGACCAAATTAAATCCTTCCTTCATCGCAGTCTAACTCCAAAATTCTTTTTAAAACCGACCTTACAATGTAATAATGATTGTGCTTCCTTCACATTGTGTGACCTTGCTGGCCTATAACCATAATAGAAAATTGTATGTGGCCAATATTGTTGAAGGTCTTTGAGACAGAGACCAAATGCTAAGGGCCTGTTTCCTGATATTTTGATATAAAGGATATAAGTTTCAAATTCTTATTTTCATGGAAACTAGGATGCACGCTGGGGGAAAGAAGCTTTGAAGTTTTCAGAAAGTTGTTGTTGTTGTTGTTGTTTTTAATCTGAATGATCTGGAGCAAAGTAGAACTGTCTGTTAGTATTACCCAGGATACTTAGCTGCTCTGTTGCCCTTGTGGGTCAAACTTCAGTGTAAATAACTTTATCCAGAAGCAACTATTTGGATTTGTCCTATGTCTGTCAGTGAGGCATTTGGATCCAATCTAAACACAAGCCTGCAACAGGGTAGCTGCAGCACACACAAAACTTACCAAAGTCTCCTATTTTGAAAGCCCATTTTTTTCTGGTTTTTGTTTTGAAATACACATGTGAAGGGAAAAAGCAGACATCTGACATTTCAGTCCCTGTGTTGTTTGTCTACTCTTTGATTTGCCAAGTGACCAGAAATACTTAAGTGTCATTTGTCCCTATAGGTGAAAGCCAAGTCATTATATAGTAAAGTAAACTACATGGAAGTATCTTCTCTCTCTCTGTTTCTCTTTCTCTCACATCCACACACACATCTGAAATGTACGCCAGTCTTACAGACCACATGTTTGTGGTGAAAAAAAATTTTGAGGGGAGAGATTAGGAGTTAAACTAAAAATTTTCAGAACTGAAAGTCTAACAGCCTGCTGATTCTTTTTATTATTTTTGAAAATGTGAGATCAAGAAATTTTTAGGTTTTTGATATAGAGTATCATGTTATCTGCAAATAGTGAAAGTTTGACTTCTTCCTTGATGATTGGATATCATTTATATCATTTATTTCTTTTTGATGTCTGATTGCTGAGGCTAGGACTTTCAGTGCTATGTTAAATAACAATGTTGAGAGTAGACATCTCTGTCTTGTTCATGATTCTAGAGGAAAAGCTTGCAGTTTTTCTCCACTGATGATGATATTAGCTGTGGGTTTTTCCTATACGGCCTTTATGATGTTGAGGTATGTTTACTGTATCCTTACCTTGTTGAGGGTTTTTATCATGAATGGATGTTGTACTTTGTGAAATGGCTTTTCTGCATCTATTGAGAAGACCATATGGTTCTTATCCTTCCTTTTATTAGTGTGGTTTATCACATTGATCAATTTGTGAATATTGAACCACCCTGCAGCCCACAAATAATTCCCAATTGATCATGGTGAATAATTCTTTTATAGTTAGAATAGTTTGAGAAGAGTAAGTATTAACTCTCCTTTAAATATTTGGTAGATTGCCCCCATGAAACCATCTAGCCCTGGACTTTTGTTTCTTGGGATATTTTTAATGACTGATTCAATTTCTTAGCGGGTTATTGGTCAGTTCAAGTTTTCTACTTCTTTCTGTTTCAATTTTGGTAGTTTATATATTTCTAGGATTTTATCCATTTCTTTAAGATTGTCTGATTTTTGGCATACAAATTTTCATAATATTATCATTTTTTTGGTATTTATGTGCTGTTGGTTGTTATTTCTCCTCTCTCATTTGTGATTTTACTTTTTTGGGTCTTTTCTCTTTTCTTTTTTATAAGTCTGGCTAGACCTTTATCAATTTTATTACTTTTTTCAATGAACCAGCTCCTGGTTTCATTGATCTCTTCTATTGTTTTTTGTTTGTTTGTTTGTTTTTAGTTTCAATCATTTATTCTGCTCTAATCTTTATTATTTCCCTTCTTCCACTATCTTTAAGGTTCATTGTTGTTCTTTTTCTAGCTCTTTCAGATGTAAGGTTAAGTTGTTTATTTGAAATTTTTCTTACTTCTTGATGTAGGCCTATATTGGTATATTCTTCCCTCTTAGGACCATTTTGCTGCATCCCAAAGGTTTTGGACCATTGTGTTTTCCCTTTCATTTGTTTCCATGTATTTTTTAGTTTCTTCTTTAATTTCCCAGTTGACCCATTCATTCTTTAGTAGCATGTTGTTTAACCTCTATGTATCTGTTTTCTTTCCCAATTTTTCCTTGTGGTTAGCTTCAAGTTTCATAGTGTTATGGCCAGATAATAAGCCAGTCTTTTTGTCTTGTTTTTGATTTCAGTCTTTTTGTACTTGTTGAGGCCTGATTTGTAACTTAGTATGTGATCCATTCTGGAGACTGTCCCATGTGCACTCTAAAAGAAAGTGTATTCTGCTGCTTTGGGATGAAATGCTGTAAATGTATCTGTTATGTCCATCTGGTCCAGTGTGTCATAGAAAGCCATTGTTTCCTCATTGATTTTTTGCTTAGGTGATCCAACCATTGATGTAAGTGGTGTGTTAAAGTACCATGTTATTATTGGATTATTATCAATGAGTTCATTTATATTTGTTATTAATTGTTTTATATATTTGGGGGCATAAATATTTATAGTTGTTAGATCTTCTTGTTGGATAGTTCCCTTTATTTTGATATAATGCCCTTCTTCATCTCTTGTTACAGTCTTTGTTTAAAGTTTATCTAAGTATTGCTACTCCAGCTTTCTTTTGACATCCATTTGCATGATAAATATTTCTCCATCCCCTCACTTTCAATCTGCAGGTCTCTTAGGTTTAAAATAAATCTATTGTAGGCAGCATATAAATGGGTCTTGTTTTTTCATTCTCTCTGACATCCTATATCATTTGATTGGAGAGTTTTGTCCATTTACATCCAGAATAATTATTGATAGATATGTATTAGTGCCATTTTATTACTTGTTTAGTCATTGATTTTGGAAATTTTCTCTGTTCCTTTCGTCTTTGTCACTTTTGGTCTTTCCTTTCCACTCAGAGTCCTCTTTAATATTCCTTGCACAGCTGTTTTAGTGGTCTCAGTCGCCTTTAGTTTTTGTTTGGGAAACTTTTTACTTCTCCTTCTATTCTGAATGATAGCCTTGCTGGATAGATTATTCTTGGCTGCAGATATTCCCCCTTTGGCACGTTGAATATATCATGCCACTTTACTCTGGCTTGCCAAATTTCTGTGGAGAGATCTGCAGCTAACCTTATGGGTCTTCCCTTGTAAATTAAGCACTTCTTTTGTCTTGCTGATTTTTGTCTTGCTGCTTTTAGAATTTTTTCTTTATCTCTAAAATTTGGACACTTAACTGCAATATGTCTTGGTGCTGGCCTGCTTTTGTTGATTTTGATGGAAGTTCTCTGTCCCTTCTGGATTGGGATGTCTCTTTCTTTCCCCAGATTAGGGAAGTTTTCAGCTATTATTTCCTCAAATAAACTTTCTGCCCCCTTTTCTCTCTTCTTCTGGGACTCCTATGATATGAATGTTATTACATTTGATGGAGTCACTGAGTTCCTTAAGTCTACTCATGTGATCCATCATTCCTTTTTCCTTCTAAAAAAGAAAATATTTTAAATCAAAAGAATCAAAAACCATGGAAGGGATAAGTAGAATTTGAGATTATACTGATTTATGTGTATAATTTGCATGGAGAAGGAAAGAGGAGGTTCTAAATTGATGAGATTGCATGAGCAAAGTGAGGGAGGCTGAGTTGTTAAAATATTAGTTATGATCATAACAATTTTAGAATTTTGTATTATCTCTTAAAATTGGTGATTCATTTAGAGCAGATTATCATAACCATTGACTGAATACATAGTTCTGTTTATTTAAGAGGTCAGATGGTGTAATAAAAATAGCATAGTGTTGGGGTTAGGAAAGCGTTCACTGGGAGTTTTGTATAAGACATATTATATTTAGAATCCAAAAAAGTTGGACTTATATTTGTCTGTAAATGGATAATTTTCACCACCAAAGTCAGCATCCACACAGATAAAGGATAATCATACATCCTGAAAAGCATAGTCTAGTGGGCTATGAGTATACATATCTGTGTGCATGATACATATATTAAACTTAAGAGAAAGAGCAACATAGCAAATGAATTGAAAAAACGGGCCACCTTTCTTTTATTTCTAACAATTATAGAAGCAATTTCAAAAGTAGGAAGTATCAAAGAACATGCAGTAGAGAAGCAACCATTTAACCTTATCCTCAAACACAAGCATGTCACATGAGTTAATAATTGTAATTATCTGTAGAGTTAATGCCCTCAGAAACAAAGCTTTCTTATATGTCAGTTGATTTTGCAAACCATTGTGGTGTTGCTAGGTTTTTCAGATGAATTACTATAGGAATTCAAGGCTTAAAGAAAATCATAATCAATAGGGTGTCATAAATCTCCATCACACCTGGAACTCAACTGTAGCAATTCTTTTATCCTCAATCCAAGGGTATGTTGTACACTTGCTAATGAGAATATCAGCATGATGGAGTCTTAAACATTCCAGCACATTTTCATCATTACCACCAGGTGTGGGTCTCACCTAAATGAATATATCTGTAAACAGTGAAGCAGCTTTGAGGACACAAAGTTGGTTACCGAGGTGAATTCCCAGTTCCCTTCATTATAGAATATCTGTACTTTATCTTCTAAAGTAGTGGTTGGGCTGTATTTTGTAATCCAACTGGGATGGCTTCCTCTTAATTTTTTTTTTTAATCTATGTTTTAACATCTATTGATGTTAAAACAAATAAAAACAATGAAGAATTTTTTTTTTTTACTTTTTGGCTTAGTAGATCCTATTTATTTACTTTTTAATTTATAATACATTTTTTTATAATACAAGCGCTACAGTTAAAGAATGTGACAGTAACAGATTTATGGTATCCTGATTAACACAGCATGACTAGGGAAACATTTGACTGCGGTTTCTGGACTTCTGAAATGCACTGCACTCATTTGCAAAGGACAGCTAAACTGTATAGCTGTTAGAGAAACTAAAAAATGAACTACTACAATGAAGTTAATTCAATGCAAGCTGAATAATGCAAACACAAATTTTACTTTCTATGGTGTTTTTCTCCAAATTCATCAGACCAAAGAATCTTGCATACAACTAAGGCAAAATCAAACCAAATTGAATAACTACACTTATCCAGGTATGTTAAAGAATTTCATTATTTATCTATTCAGCTTTTTGTTTACTATTTAGGCAGACATTAGTGACTTAAGATGGAATAGAGCCACAAAATTTCCTCTGGGTTGTTTATGAAGCTAACAATAATACCAGGCCAATACACAAATAATTGCCCTCTGACTTGTTTCTCAAGGAACTCAGCTTGGCCATGTTTACCCTCAGTTGGTATTACTAACTATAGACTTCACAATTTTGAACAGGTTGCATGCTTTTAATATGGATTTGCACGAAGTTCTCTCACTCAACAATACTTGAATTTTGTAAATTAAAACAATGTCAAATAGTTTGTATGATGGCCAAAAGAAGAGAGACTCCAATATTTGGTCCTCAAGCCAAATGTTAGTAAAGTTCACCATTCCTTATATGAAAATAGCAAAAGTTTCAGATGCTACCACAGAGAACAATCCATGTAGGAGTAGCAGAGACATTTATGAGGACAGACCTTTATTTCTCTTACAAATATGGTCAGTATGAATCAATAGGTTAGAGAAATGTTATTCTAAATCCTAAACATGTTTCAATCAACTGTATTTAGTTCTAGGAATATAATTATTTACTTCTGAATTTATTTCTTCTAAACTATTTGTGTTGTCTCTAATACTAGACTAATGAAGTAAAATAAAAATATTCTGTCTTGTGTAAAATTATAATGTTAATGATTTAAAAGATAAATATAATGCAATCATCATAATACATGTTTTAAACATGCCTGAAATATCACTAATTAATTATCCATATCAACTTAACATAGAACATGTGTTACAACCATCCTATCTTTGACCTAGTATTTATTTAAGAGATTACCTACTTCCATCTGCCTATGCTGAAACTTTTTGTCAGGATGTTTCTTTGTTTTTTGAAAAATCTGTTACAATAAATATTGTTACATGATTTCAATAGATAAACAGATCAAAGTGATTTTTTTCTTATAATTTCCTTAAAAACATCCCCTTCCTCCCCTTCTTCCAAAATCATGTAAAATATTTTTACAACAAATACATGAAATATATATATATATTTTTATATATAATATAACTTAAATAAATAAATATATGTAAATTGTGTATATATTTAAATATATAATTTCTTTAAGAATGGAAAATATAGACCACAATGCAGAAGGTCCTCTCCTTAATAATTTTTGTGTTCTTTAATTTAAACCTGCTGAATTGGAGGTCGCATATGTAAGCCATTTACACAGGCAAGAAAGCATTCTGTGCCCAATTAGCACATGAAATTCAGTAGTGAAAGGCTTTTGGTGTTCTACAATTTGGTTTACATTGTGGAAGGCTAAATTTGGGGAAGGGTAGTAAATAGCTATGAAAAGGATATTCCTTTTTAACTAACTCACTGAAAATCTGCTACAAATTCCGGATAGAAGCACAAAGTGAATGTAGATTTTTTATAGTACTAGGCTAATGATAATACTTTAAAAACATCTTGAAGAATCTTGACAGAGTAAGGTAACATTTCATTTATTTCAGGCTGATTTCTCTATTTGTATTCCATGCTCTTTCAAGCAGGTCCAATTTAGAAATACAACAAAACCTACAAAAACAAGTAATATATAAAGATTCAGTTAGATGCTGACATTCACAATACAAAAAAATTGTTCAATTTCTTAAAGTTCCCTGCATTTCAATACACACATCCACACACACCAAGCATTTGTGCATGCATGTGCTTATTTGCATTGAGGCTTGGAGCCTGACAAACTAGAGAGACAACTTTAGGTACAACTGTCTATTGAAGAGTTGTCAGCTGGAATGATGAAGCAGCTCTGAAATTGTAATGTGAGTGTATGGGACAGTGGTATTTGATTTAACAAAATAACACCTTGACTTTGTATCATACTTTGCCCCCTTTTTAAAGACAATTGCACAGAATCCTCATAACAGCTCTATGAGGTTGGTTGTAATTATAGACTCATAAAATGTCAGAATTGAAAAAGTCCTGTATTGTTACCTTGTCATCTCTTCATACTAAAGATAAAGAAACCACGGTTCAGAGGTTGGGTAGCAAACTTTAGGCCAAATAGGTATGATGGAAGAAGCACAGATTGTGACCAGAACATGGTGAATTCAAGATTCAGCTCAGCCACTCTCGAACTGTGTCAATTTCCTTGAGCAAGTAATATAACTTCATTGAATCTGTTTTCTCACCTGTAAAATATAGAACACAGTACCTAATTTTCTAACTTGTATAGATGAGTGAAACTGTGTTTGGAAAACAACTAACAGAGTATCTGGAACATAGTAGGTACTTAACTAAAGAAAATTCTATTCCTACTGGGCAGTCTACAATGCACACATGCACACACACACACAAACACACATATGTTTTCAAGTATACACTTATTGGGACGCCTAGGTGGCTCAGTCAGTTAAGCATCTGTCTAAGACTCAGGTCATGATCTCAGGGTACTGGGATTGAGCCCCACATCAGGCTTTCTGCTCAGTGGGGAGTTTGCTTCTCCCTCTGTGCACACTCTCTCTCTTTCTCTCTCTCTCTCAAATAAATAAGTAAAATGTTTTTTTAAAAAAGAATACATTTATAAGTTGAAGCAAGGTGTATCAGTACGCAGAGAAGGGAGAGCCTTGACAAATCTAAAACACACACACAAACACAGCTGTTTACAGACTTTGAAAATAAAACTGGGTCTGGGTTTTGCTAGTTGCCATACAGTTTTGCATAAGCTACCTAGAACAGTCTCAGAATAAAACTAGAAATAGCTTTGTGTCTATGCAATTGTCTAGGTGATAATGACTTTGAAGGTGGTAAGATGGCCCTTTCTCTACCATATATTCTTTTGCTCTACTTGTATTGAAATCCCTTTATTCATTCTTTAGGTTTAGCATGTCCATTAAGATATAATTATATTTTTTCCTGATTACAACAACATATAGTTTGTTACAGAGAACAAAGAAGAAAATAAAGAACACAAAGAAGAAAATAAAAAGTGTAGCTAACCCATCACCCAGAATAAACTAATGCAAATATTTTGTTATATTTCCTTAGTCTTTTATTTTCCATGAGTGTGTCCATGTAGTACAATTATGATAGATAGATGATAGATAGATAGATAGATAGATAGATAGATAGATAGATAGATAGATGATAGAAGAGTTTTATCAGGGTCCAGGTCGAAAATGGTGGCAGCAGCAGTGGCTGTGTCCCTGCTGTCTGGGCTGCTAGGTTGGTCTGGGGCACAGCTGGGGCGTTCCATGTCGAGTGGCACCCACAGCGAGGAGGGCTCAGCTTGCATGTAGAAGGCTCTCACCTACTTCGTAATGCTCCCTGGTGTGGGTGTGAGCATGCTGAATGTCTTCCTGAAGTCGCCTCACAGAGAGCACGAGAGACCCGAGTTCATCGCCTACCCCCATCTCCACATCAGGTCCAAGCCCTTTCCCTGGGGAGATGGTAATCATACTCTATTCCATAACTCTCATGTGAATCCACTCCCAATCGCCTATGAAGATGAATAAAGAGAACCTGGTTGACTTATTTCACTTAGCATAATCTCCTCCAGTCCCAACCATGTTGATGTAAAAGTTGGGTATTCATCCTTTCTGATGGCTGAGTAATATTCCATTGTATATATGGACCACATCTTCTGCTAAGTGAAATAAGTCAAGCAGAGAAAGTCAGTTATCATATGGTTTCATTTATTTGTGGAACATAAGGAATAGCATGGAGGACATTAGGAGAAGGACAGGAAAAATGAAGGGAGGGGAATCGGAGGGAGAGATGAACCATGAGAGACTATGGACTCTGAGAAACAAACAGGGTTTTAGAGGGGAGGGGAGTGGGGGGATGGGTTAGCCCAGTGATGGGTATTAAGGAGGGCACGTATTGCATGGAGCACTGGGTGTTATATGAAAACAATGGATCGTGGATCACTACATCAAAAACTAATGATGTATTGTATGGTGACTAACATAACATAATAAAATTTAAAAAAGAAAAGAAAAGAAAAGAAAAGAAGAACTGAATCACTTCGATTGCATGTGCCAAAATAGATGCACGTAAATTCTTATGACATCTGAGTCTGAAAATGTAAAAAGCATATACCCAAAAATATGATATCATCATTTCAAATAGCAATTTTTCCCACTGAAATGACAAAAGCATTGATTTAAACCAACTTCTTAGAATTTATATTCGGGGCTTGGCATCAAACTGGTACTCAATCAAAATTTGTTTGAGGGTGAAAAAAAAAAATTAAGAGAACCTGGACCACCACCCAGTGGGGACCACAGCACTGGTTTGGACCATGACTCTGCACAGGGACCAGAAAAGTCTATGGGACCTTAAGCTCACCTTCCTTACTTGTATCAAATGATGACCAGTATACTGATCTTCCATCTCTTTGCTTATGGCAGGAGATGGCTTAAATAAATAACTTAGATTGGTCCATGAAAAAAAAAAAAAAGAAGAAGAGTTTTATCAGGACCTTTTCAATCTTCATCTTGTGAGAATTTCCCCAATGCCATTAAGTATTCTTTTAAGACAATTTTTGATAGCTACATGCTATTTCCATGATTGGACATTCCACAATCTATTTGAAATATATATATTTACTACAGAGTCAGTTTAATTAAGCCTAGTGCAACTATCAACATAATTTACTTTTCTACTCATGCAACTCTGTCCCTTATACTTATAGCCTCTTTTCTTCCAAGAAGGTAAAGTGTCCTGATATCCTAGCCAGGTGACAAACAATATATTGTCAGGTAGAGCATTAAAATAATTTTTTTTTTTAAAGATTTTATTTATTTATTTGACAGAGAGAGACATAGCGAGAGAAGGAACACAAGCAGGGGGAGAAGGAGGGGAGAAGCAGGCTTCCCGCCGAGCAGAGAGCCCGATGCGGGGCTCGATCCCAGGACCCTGGGATCACGACCTGAGCCGAAGGCAGACGCTCAACGACTGAGCCACCCAGGCGCCCCGAGCATTAAAATAATTTTAAATTTGAAGTCTTTAGTTAGGATTTGTTCACTTATAAATTGTCATTCTCTACAACTCATTATTTTATTAATAGTTAGTTTATATCACCTGCCTGGCCCCCCAGGAGAGTTGTTTATGACTTTTGATAAAGCTATCAGATTGATTAATCCTGTAATTATTTAGTTCAATCACTTTCTCTTCTACTAGCTTGTGAAATCTTTAAAGACAGGAACCACAGCTAAATTTATGTTTGTGTGTAACTTAATGCCTTTAACTGGGACTGAATCCCAAGAATGATAGAAAGAGGACTGATGTTCATCATCAGCCCAGAAACACAGCTAGTTATTGACTGGCATTTTGTCTGACTTGAGGCATATACTTTTCTAAACTGAGTTGTAATGTTCTTGTTTGTATTCCACTGATCTACATCAATCAAACAACATGGATTCACTGCATTCCTATGACATATTCTGTCCCAAGTTTAGTGATGGGGAAAACTTAAATGCAGGAAGTTTACAATATTAAGAAAATAACAGAGAGGAAAGATTTGCTAATGATAAAAGTTCAAGCATTTAGGGATAAGGGGTGCTTTCCTATTCTATGTGCAATCAGTTCAAATGAACTTATGTGCAAAGCTGAACCTTATTAAAAGTAAACTGACCCTTCTAAATTTATAAGGCAAAACTCACTTTCTGAAATATGCAAACCTGCACTCTTTTTACAATTCTGTTTTAGCCAGCATTTACACAGGAAAAAATATAGCTCTAAAACTAAAAACAGTAGTCACTCACTGATACCCTTTTGGAATAGGATTAGTGAGGAAGGTGAGGTTGCAGCTATCATATAATCCTGAGCCATCTCTTTCCCTATGGATTGCTAAAGAGGCCAGCTGTACTCAGGCCTGGTAGGAAAGCACAAAGATGACCAGATTTTACCTCAGGCATTTCTAGCATTGACTTTGTCACACTAGTTTTCTTCCAAGTTTATAATAGAGAAAATTATTTGGAGCTATCAGGAAACACTGTTCTGCTAGATTCTTCTATAGCATTAATTCATGCCCTGATTCACTAAATTAGTACATGCTTCTACTTAGGGTCTCTGTAAAATCTAATGTAACTATACATAAGGAGAAACATTGTCAAATGTAGAACTCCATGGAAATAGAATTGAGAATTGTCCTTCCATATGCATCATTCTTAGAGGAACTCCCTAGATGTGACCTTCACAAAAGCCACAACTTAATCTTCTCTTTCTGGGTTTTCTCCATCACTAAATCAGGACAAAGTATGCAATAGGAATGCAGTGAATTTTGTTGACTGACATATTTAGCTCAGTAGGATGGAGCAAGGCCATTAAAAATCAGTTTAGAGAGGTCTCTGGCCCCAAGTCAGACAAAATTCCAATTTGTAATTAGCCATGTCTCTGGGCTGGCAACCAATATCCAGGCTTTTCTATCATCCCTGGGATTCAGCCCCTGTCAGAAGAATTAAATAACATACTAAATCCCAATAGAATTTATGATTTCTCTTTAATTTTAATTGCTCTGGTACTCTTGGCCTTGTTTTCAAAGACCCAAGCAGTATCAGAAGTGTGCCTTTCTACATGATAAAGGACAATAGCTATGACTGCTGTCTTATCAAAAGCAAAATTAAATGAGATAATTAATCATTAATCTTCTGTCTATTCCTACACATCATGGAAGAAGGCTAATCAGAGCTTAGAGAAGCCAAAGGGTAGTGCATCTAAGCATAAGTGAGAAACAAGTCTCTGGCAGTTCATCCTAATTAGAGCCCCAAAGGGAGTGGCTTTGAACAGAACCACTGGAGGCACAGCTGACATAAGCACCTCCCTGAAGAGTATCACCATTACCACTCTGCAATCTAGATGAATAAATATAATCTATTTCCCATACAGTGGGAAACTTCGGCAATAAACTTAAAAGTGGGAAGGAAAGGAGGGTCTTTAAGAAGGCCCTTAGAAAAGTGTATTTAGGCATGACCTAACTGGGATGATCTCCAAGACAATGCCTGGGATAGGATTTCTAGGGATATTACTGCAATTTTGAGGAGACTTTGATGGGCTTCTGACTGGTCCTTCAGTTTCAAGTTATGCTAACACTACTTGCTACAAGCTCTAGGATTGGAATATTTGAGAAACTTTCCTTTGGGCTTTGTGGGACCACAAGTCAAAGCCAAGCAAGTAGAATCTAAACTTTAACTGCATTTTACTTGGGATGACCAGCATTTTTAAATAAATGAATTGGACACTATTTAGTGAGATATTCATTCTCCACTTTTCTATACCACTCCTCCTGTCTCACACTTCAGCATCTTCATGCAATTAGATACCTCTTTGGCCCCTGAAGAAAATCTCCTAGGTACCTTCATGTCTCATAAGCCCATTATCACCAGTTTTGAGGAGTTAAGCCTCACCAAAGCCACTTAATGTATATTATTACATTGGAAGTCTGTGTCCATTTAACCTCTTTTTAGGAATCGCTACCAATTTGCTGAAGGCAAGATAAAATGGAAATGTTGTAGGAGTAAGAGGTGGTATCTACAGAGACAATACTTGATATGAGAGAAAGAAAAGGGGGGATATATAACATGTCTTGACAAAGACACATTTCTACTTGGCATATTTTTCTTTTTTAAAGATTTTATTTATTTATTTGACAGAGAGAGAGAGAGAGCACAAAAACAGGGGGAGCAGGAGAGGGAGAAATGGGCTCCTTGTTGAGCAAGGAGCCTGATGCAGGACTTGATCCCAAGACCCTGGGATCATGACCTGAGCTGAAGGCAGACACTTAATCAATTGACTGAGCCACCCAGGCACCCCTGGCATATTCTTCTATATGATTTTTCCTAATGGAGAATCAAGGGTAAGTGGAGGCCAGGGATCTAGTTGTAAGCTTTCTAGTCACTTGTTAAAAAACAAGCAAACAAACAAAAAACAAAAATCGAAACAAACAAACAAAAACCCAGTGCCAGTCTATTGTTCATATAAACTAGGAAAGTGGTTTAGGTGATTTGTCTGCTTATGTTCACTTATTCTCAGGTGATCTAAATTGTGGAGAGATGAGTAATCGCTATTGACCAAAATTAGCACTAGACTTCTGTGTGACCCGAATAAACATAGACTAATGATCCCTCTCTCACAATCAATGAACAAAACAAACTGACTTCTGTTGAGACTAAAGAGATTCCCATGGATATTGAAGATGACAGTAGATTAAGAGGACACTAAGCTCACCTCGTCCCATGAATACAACTAGATAACTATCAAATCATCCTAAATACCCCAGAAATCAATCTGAAGACTGGCAGAACAAGCTCCACAACTAAAGGTAGAGAAGAGGCCACATTGAAGAAGTTAGGAAGCACTGAGATGTGGCTTGGAAGAAAAATGGATCATGGCTGCTGTGGTGGGGAGGGAGCTTTGGTTGTGGAGAAGAGTGAAAGACAAACTAGCACAGAATGGTGGGCATGGGGAAAATGATTCCCCATAACAATTGGCTTGGAAAGTGAGAAGGGCTGATTTTGTGAGGTTTTGCAAGCAGTGGGGCTTAAAACCTCGAATTTTAAAGGTCAGCATGTTAGGCTCTGGGAGAGCTCAGAGGACATTGGGGCTGCTCTTAGAGAAAAGGCAGGGCAAAGTGCCTATGGACATATAGTGTGTAGAAACAGCAATCTGAAGAGAACTTAGGGCACACAGTGAGTGGGGAGGATAGTTGCTCAGCTTGGAGTGTGTGTCCAAGATAGGCAACATTAATGGCCAGACCCCTCCAAGAAAAAAAGGAACAGGCAGGACCATTTCTCTCCCCTGATCCTCAGCATAAACACAAAGACACCTGTGGGAACCAGCACAGCTCCCACAATTGCTACCTAACTTGCTTACACAATGTCCTGCCCCACCCCACCCCTGGCTCTCTGGAAGAACTGTCCTTCCCAGTCATGCTTGCCTCAGTTCCAGCACGGTGGGCCCCCTCAACCAGAAGTCCAGCCCAAGCCCCTGCCAACACTGCATCTCCCAAACTAGGAGCTTTGCACAGCCACAATTCCAGTGGCTTCAGAGACAGGTTTCATTTCACAAGCAGACCAGAGCACACCAAGTTAAAACTTGCCACATTCAGGCCAGGGATCAAACACAGCCCACAACAAGCAAAGAGATCCTCTGCAGATGGCTGGCCTAAAGGATCAATCAGCCAGGATGCAACAGCAGAGCACACGCATCATACACTGGAGACACTCACAGAAGCACCAGCCTCTGGGGACACTACACTGCAAGGAACTACAGAACCTCTTCTTCATAAAGCCATTGCCCTAAAGAACAGGAGACAGAGATTACTTTCCTAATACACATAAACATGCACAGAGACTTAGACAAAATAAGAAGACAGAGGAATTTATCCCAAATGAAAGAGCAGGAAAAGGCCATAGCTTGAGATCTAAGTGAAACTGATATAACCAACCTGCCTGATGGTGAATTTAAACCAATGATCAGAAGAATACTCACTGGACTTAAGAAAAGAGTGGGGGATATTAGTGAGACCATTAACATAGAGATAAGGAATAACATAGCAGAGATAAAGAGCTCAATAAATGAAATGAGAATTATGCATGATGGAATAAACAGCAGGCTGGAAGGAGCAGAGGAACAAATAATGACCTAGAAGACAGAGTAATGGATTAATTAAGCCAAACAAAAGAGAAACAGAAATTATGCAAAATGAGAATAGACTTAGGGAGCTCAGTGACTCCATCAAATTTAATTAACAATCACATTATAGGATGCCTGGGTGGCTCAGTCGGTTAAGCGTCTGCCTTCAGCTCAGGTCATGATCCCAGGGTCCTGGAATCAAGGCCCGCATCGGGCTCCCTGCTCTGTGGGGAAGCCTGCTTCTCCCCCTCTCACTCCCCCTGCTTGTGTTCCCTTTCTCGCTGTGTCTCTCTCTGTCAAATAAATAAATAAATAAAATCTTTAAAAAAAAATCACATTATAGCAGTCCCAGAAGAAGAATAAGAAGAAAAGAAAAGGAGCAGAGAATTTATTTGAAGAAATAATAGTTGAAAACTTCCTTAATCTGGGGAAGGAAATAGATCTATAAATCCAGGAATAAAAGAGAACTTCCAGCAAAATCAACAAAAGCAGATCCACACCAAGATATATTATAATTAAAGTGGTAAAATAGAGTGATGAAGAAAAGAAATGTGAAAAACAACAAAAGAAGATAGTTACATACAATGGAAACACCATAAGATTATCACCAGATTTTTCAGCAGAAACTTTCCAAGTCAGAAAGGCGGGGCATGGTATATCCAAAATGCTGAATGGGAAACACCTGCAGGCAAAAATACTCTACCCAAGAAGGGTATCATTCAGAATGGAAGGACAGGTAAAATTTTCCAAGACAAGCAAAACTAAAGAAGTTCATGACCACTAAACCAGCCCTGTAAGAAATATTAAAAAGGACACTTTTAGTGGAAAAGAGAAACCAAAAATGAAATTATGAAGCTGTGAAATACAAAAGCAGTTAAAATTATTTCTGTAAAAATCAGTAAAGGAACTCACAAAATAAAAGGATGTAAAATATGACATCATATACATAAAAGGTGGGGAGGAGAGGAGTAAAGAATGGATGCAAACTTAAATAACCATCAGCTTAATATAGACTACTATATGTACAATAAAGAGGTTATATACAAACCTAATGCTAACCACAAATCAAAAACTACTAATAAATATGCAAAGAATAAAGAGAATGAAATCCAAATATACCATTAAAGAAAACCAGCAAACCATGAAAATAAGAAACACAAGAAAGGACCAGAGAAAGTCTTCTGATATAACCACAAAACAAGTAACAAAATGGCAATAAACACCTATCTATTGCTAATTACTTTGAATATAAATAGAATAAATGCTCCAATAAAAGACATAGGCTGACAGAATGGATTAAAAAAGAAGACATATCTACATGCTGTCTAAAAGAGACTCATTTTCAATCTAAAGATACCTGCAGTTGAAAGTGAAGGGGTGCTGAAATATCTGCCATGCCAAAGGATGTCAAAAGAAAGCTGGGATAGAAAAAATTATATCAGGCAAAATAGACTTTAAAACCAAGACTGTAATAACAGACAAAGAAGGACATGATATGAAATAAGCAATCCAACAAGAAGACATAACAATTGTAAGTGTTTACACACCCAATATAGGAACACCCAAATACATCAAACAGTTAATAACAAACATAAAAGACCTAATTAATAATAATAATACAATAATAGTAGGGGACTGTAACACTTCACTTATAAAAAGATCATCTAAACAGAAAACCAACAGGAAACAGTGACTTTGAAAGATACACTGGACCAGATGGATTTAACCAATATAATCAGATCATTCCATACTAAAAGAGCAGAATACACATTCTTTTCATGTCCACAGGGACATTCTCCAGAATAGATCACATATTAGACCACAAAACATCAACAATATCAAAAATATCAAAGTCATACCATGCAACTTTTCTAACCACAAAGCTATGAAACTAGAAGTTAACCATAAGAAAAAATCTGGGAAGACCAAAAATACATGGAGGTTAAATAACGTGCTACTAAACAATGAATGGATGACCAGGAAATCAAAGAAGAAATTAAAAAGTACATGGAAACAAATGAAACCACAATGGTCCAAAACTTTTGGATGCAGCAAAAGCACTTCTAAGAGGGAAGTTTATAGCAATACAGGCCTACGTAAAGAGCAAGAAAAATCTCAAATGAACAATCTAACCTTATATGTAAAGGAGTTAGAAAGGGAAAAATAAAACCCAAAGCCAGCAGAAGGAATAAAACAATAAAGATTAGATCAGAAATAAATGATATAGAAACAAAAAAGATAATAGGACATCAATGAAACCAGGAGCTGGTTCTTTGAAAAATCAGTACAATTTATAAAATGTTAACCAGATTTATACAGAAAAAAAGAGAAATGGCCCAAATAAATAAAATCACAAATGAGAGAGGAGAAATAACAACAACAAAACCCCCACAGAAATACAAACAATTCTTTTTTTAAAAAAATAATGCTTGATGGATATTTTTTTAAAGATTTTATTTACTTTTGTGAGAGAGAGAGTGCACAAGCAGGGAGGAGGGGCAGAGGGAGATGCGGCCCCTCCACTGAGTGGGGAGCCCAATATGGGACTTGATCCCAGGATCCTGGGATCATGACCTGAGCTAAAGGCAGACGCTTAACCAACTGAGCCACCCAGGCACCCAGGATTACAAACAATTCTAAGAGAATATTATGAAAAACTATACACTAATAAACTGGAAAGCCTAAAAGAAACGGAAAAATTCCTAGAAAGATATCACCTACCAAAACTGAACAGGAAGACATAGAAAATTTGAACAGACTAATTACCAGCAAAGAAACTGAATCAGTAATCAAAAAACTCCCAAGAAACAAAAGTCCAGGACCAGATGGCTTCACAGGTGAATTCTACCAAACATTTAAGGGAGAGTTAATACCTATTCTCAAACAATTCCAAAAGACAGAAAAAGAAGAAAAATTTTCACATTCATTACCCTGACACCAAGGCCAGATAAAGACACCAAAAAAAAAAAAAAAAGAAAGAAAGAAAGAAAAGAAAACAGCAGGCCAATATCTCTGATGAGTATAGGTACAAAAATCCTCAACAACAACAACAACAACAAAAATCTAGCAAACCAAATCCACGAATACAATAAAAAAAAACATCACCACATTCAAGTGGGATTTAATCCTGGGTTGCAAGAGTGTTTCAATATTTGCAAATCAAATAATGTGATACATTGCATCAATAAGAGAAAGGATGTGAATCATATGTTCATCTCAATAGATGCAATAAAAACATATGACAAAGTATAACATCCATTCATGATGAAAACCCTTAACAAAGTAGGTTTAGAAGGAACATACATAAACATAATGAAGGTCGTATATGAAAAACCCACAGCTAACATTATACTCAGTGGGCAAAAACTGAGAGCTTTTCCTCTACAGTCAGGAACAAGACAAAGATACCCACTGTCACAACTTTTATTTAACATAGTACTGGAAGTTCCAGCCATAGCAATCAGACAACAAAAAGACAGAAAATGTATCAAAATTGGTAGGAAGAAGTAAAGCTCACTATTTGCAGAGGATATGATACTATGTATAGAAAACCCAAAGAATTTATCAGAAAAAGCCTGCTAGAACTGATAAATAAATTCAGTAAATTCACAGGATAAAAACAAAAAGCAAACAAACAAAAAACCAACAGAAATCTGTTCCATTTCTATACATCAATAATGAAGCAGCAGAAAGAGAAATTAAGAAAACAATCCCATTTACATTTGCACCAATAATAATAAGACACCTATGAAAAAAACTACCCAAAGAGGTGAAAGGCCTATATGCTGAAAACTATAAAACACTGATGAAAGAAATTATAGACCACACAAAGAAATAGAAAGAAGTCCCATACACATGGATTGAAGAACACACATTATTATAATGTCTATAGTATCCAGAGCAATCTACACAATCAATGCAATCCCCATCAAAATAAGACCAGCATTTTTTCATAGAGCTAGAGCAATCCTAAAATTTGTATGGAACAACAAAAGAACCCAAATAGCAAAAGCAATCTTGAAAAAGAAAAGCAAAGCTGGAGGCATCACAATTCCGGACTTCAAGCTATATTGCACAGCTGTAGTAATCAAAATAGTATGGTACTGGCACAAAAAAAGACACATGGATTAATGAAAAGAATAGAAAACTTGGAAATGGACCCATAACTATATTGTCAACTAATCTTCAACAAAGCATGAAAGAATAGCCAATGGAATAAAGACAGTCTCTTTCACAAATGGTGTTGGGAAAACTGGACAGCAACATGCTAAAGACTGAAACTAGACCACTTTCTTACACCACACCAAAAAATGAATTCAAATAGGATGAAAGACCTAAATGTGAGATAGGAAACCATCAAAATCCTAGAGGAGAACACAGGCAGTAACCTCTTTGGCATCTGCCATAGCAACTTCTTACTAGACATGTCTCTGGAGGCAAGGGAAACAAAAGCAAAAATGAACTATTGGGACTTCATCAAGAGAAAAAGCTTCTGCTCAGTGAAGGAAACGACAAAACTAAAAGGCAACATTCATAATGGAGAAGATATTTGCAAATGATATATCTGATAAGGGGTTAGCACCAAAATATATAAAGAACTTATCAAACTCAACACCCCCCCCAAAAACAAACAAAAATCCAGTTAAGAAATGAACAGAAGACATGAATAGGCATTTTTTCCAAAGGCTAATAGACACATTAAAAGATGCTCAACATCACTTGGCATAAGGGAAATACAAATCGAAACCACAATGAGATACCACCTCCCACCTGTCAAAACAGCTAAAATTAACACAAGAAAGAAAAGATGTTGGTGAGGATGTGGGGAAAGGGGAACCCTCTTACACTGCTGGTGGGAATGTAAAATGGTGCAGCCACTCTGGAAAACAGTATGAAGATTCCTCAAAGTTAAAAATAGAACTACCCTACAATCCAGTAATTGCACTATTAGATATTTACCCAGAGAAAACAAAAATACTAATTTGAAGAAATACATTCACCCCAAATGTTTATAGCAGTATTACCTACAATAGCCAAATCATGGAAACACCCCAAATGTTCATTGACTAATAAATGGATGAAGAAGAAGTAGAATATATAGATCTTATTTATTTGAGAGAGAGAGAGAGAGCATGAGCAGGGAGAGAAGCAGAGGGAGAGGGAGAAGCAGACTCCCCGCTGAGCAGGGAGCCCAACATGGGGCTCGGTCCCAGGATCCTGAGATCATGATCTGAGCCAAAGGCAGACGCTTAACCAACTAAGCCACCCAGGTGCACCTTGCATATTTTTTTTTAGATTTTATTTATTTGTTTGAGAGAGAGAGTGCATGAGCAGGGGGAGAGGCAGAGGGAGAGGGAGAGGTAGACTCCCCTCTGAGCAGGGAGCCTGAAGAAGATCTGGAATATATATATACACAATGGAATATTACTCAGTCATAAAAAAGTGTGAAGTCTTGCCATTTGCAATGACATTGATGGAACTAGAGAGTACAATGTTTAGTGAAATAATTCAGAGGAAGACAAATATAATTTCACTTATATGTTAAATTTAAGAAACAAAACAAACAAGCAAAGGGAAAAATATGAGACAGAGAAACAATCCAAGAAACAGACTATTAACTACAGAGAACAAACTGGTATATGGAAATGTTGAATTACTATATTGTACACCTGAAATTAATATAACACTGCATGTTAATTAACCGGAATTTAAATAAAAAGTTTGAAATCCTACAATGAGGTATCAACTCACACCTGTCAGAATGGCTTCAGTGAAAAACATAAGAAACAATAGGTGTTGGCGAGGATGTGGAGAAAAAGGAACCTTCTTACACTGTGTGCATGCAAACTGGTGCAGCTACTGTACAAAACAGTATGAAGTTTTCCTCAAAAAGCTAAAACTAGAACCATCCTACCATTAAGTAATCATGCTACTGGGTACTTAACCCAAAGAATATAAAAACACTAATTCAAAGGGATACATGCAGTCCTATGTGTATAGCAGCATTATTTATGATAGCCAAAATATGGAAGCAATCCAAGCGTCCGTGGATTGATGAATGTGTAAAGAAGATGTGATATATATGTGTGTGTGTATATATATATATATACACAATCAACTCCACAAAGGCATATACAAGTGCCTTATATAAATAGAGACAATTCAAAATAAATTGGAAAATAAATGTCCCATTGGCTCTCACCGTGTTCTCTTTTCTTGATCTTTCTCAATAATTAGGCTATGATGATAATCAAAATACATGTAATAATAGAGGTAGTAGATAATATTTGCTAAGCTCTTATTATTTGTTAAGCATAAAGCTTTACCCATTTAGTAATCCTTTATCATAAGTTCCATTTCTATCATTCCCATTTTATAAATATGACAATTTCTGAGAATTTAGATATAATGTTGAGGCTATTTTTTTTAAGTAGCACAACCAGGAACTGAACCTAGATCAGTCTTATACCAAAACCTATACCACTATAACTTGCTGCATTGGACTGTTTCTTGTAATGTTGCAGCCAGCAAGGCAAATAATCTATCCTACACATTTTCATTCAAGTGCTAGGCACTAACTGTAATGTTTCAGAGGACTGGCATTTTCAGAAACTTTGAGTAGGCAAGATCTTCCAAAATTGAATCTTTTATCCAATGAAAACACTCTGCAGAAGAGGTAATGGATGATCACTTAGCCTCTGCTTGACACACCTGAGTAATAAGGAGCTTACTACTTATTACCTCCCTGCTAACCAAGAGATGATATAAGTTTTCCTATGGCAGTCCTGAAAGTATTTTCAGGAAGTTATCACACTCTTTCCAAATCTTCTATCCTTCATTCCAAACATTACCAATTTCTTCTGCCACTTCTGCCTTCAGATATTTGTTATTGCAACTATTCATTCACACATTCAAAGATCTATAGAGCACCTATTATGTGCCAAATAGTAGAGAGATACAGTAGTGTGCAAAGTGAATTACTTATTTTCCCCACAAAACTAATTATAATTGTCATGAAGATGAGTAAATACATTTCAGTTTATCGGGATGCCTGGGTGGCTCAGTCAGTTAAGTGTCTGCCTTCAGCTCAGGTCATGATTCCAGAGTCCTGGGATCAAGTGCCGTATCAGGCTCCTTGCTCAGGAGGGAGCCTGCTTCTCCCTCTATCTGTCGCTCTCCTTGTGTGTGCTCTCTCTCTCACAAATAAATAAATAAAATCTTTAAAAAAATAAATTTCAGTTTATCATTTTGACTTTTTTTCTTTAAATGAACCACAAACTGTGATGAGTAGGGGCAAAGTTTAATCCAAATGACCATTTCTGGCACCAACAGAAGAGAGAATTGGGAAAAATACAAACATCTCAGTGGTTGTATACTTCCTACTCTGTGCACATGTTATATCTTTTCTGGATTAAAGATTTTTAATCACTCTTAAGATATTTGCAACATTTAACAAATCATTTCAAAACTTAGTGGTTTAAAACAGAAACTTATTATTTTTAATTAGTCTACAGATTGGCTAAGCGATTCTGCTGATCAGGAACAGGTTTGAGTTATCTCAGTTTGCTTTGATCATTTGTCTTCAGTCATCTCACTGGTCACTTTGGGTTTTGTCTAGGACAAATAGCACTGCTTTACACAGTCTCTCAATTTCTATCAGACTAACTTCATTATGTTCTCATTGAGAGTCAGAATTTCAAGAGAGAAATATGTTTGCAAAGAACCTAGGCTCTCAATTGGCACACTGTTGCATTCGCTTTGTTCTGTTAACCAAAGCAAGTGGGAAGGCCAGCCCAGATTTTTAATCAGGAAGTAGATTCCATTACTTCAGAAAAAAACCCACCTTGTTTAGAAATAAATTTATCTAACTATAACCTTATATTCCTCATCATTCATGATCTATAGGCAGAGCTATTCTATGTCATAGCTCTGAACAAATGCAGCACAAATACCAAATAGTTTGATTAGATTGCTGCAGTTGCCTCCAGAGGGAACAGCTGAGCAGTAGAAGAGCATCTCCTTTCCATCAGGGAAGCCCACTGGTACATAACACTGATTTTTCTTATAGTCTAAAGGACTTATACATGGATAAAGAAGACAGTGAAATACCTAGATGACAAGATTTAAGGAGCACTAGGAAACTCACCTAGATCCAAAAGTCTAGTGTGCAGTGCATCAGGGCTAAGCCAGGACAGCACTCATACCCTGCCTGATCTTATAGGGCTAGAAGTTTCACTGTTTAAGATTCATTCCTAGGCACTTCACTCTGAAGTAATTGAGTTGTTTACCAGGTGACACGAAAGACCTGGAGAAGAATATTTGGAACCTAGGGGAAATGGCAAATTTGACAACTTTGCATAATTACTTAGATGCAGTGTCTCTTAATCATTGTTGCATATGAAATTTACCAAAAGGGACTTAAAGAAAATATTGGTGCTCAGGCACCACTTCCCAAAGATTCTGATTTAATTAGTCTGGATTGGGCCCAGATGAATATATTTTTTAAAAGCACCCCCAAGTGATTTGAATATTCAACTAGAACTGAAAACTACTGGAAAGTCTAGCTGACTTAGAGCTATTTCATTTAACCAACAGTTATATCGAGATCTTATGTTGTTTCCTATCAATTCTTATGCCTAAATTGGCCCAACATGGAGTTATAACAAGTTCTCGTCTTACCCAAATATACTAAATGCTTACCTCACTGGAATAGGCATCCATAGCTCACTTTCTGCTTGACAAGCTCTCACATTTTCTTCCATGTAACTCCTCAGATTTAGTCTATGAAGCAAGTGCCAATACAATAGCTAATTTAATCTTCACCAACTCCGTATGAGATGGCCATCATTATCCTTATATTATTTCCATGAAGAAACTGGGGTTAGGAAAGGTACAGAGACTTGCCCAGTCACAAAATTAGTAAATGAGAGATTTGTGATTCAAACCCAAGAAAAAAGAACAGTCATCAGTATGTGGCTAATAAAATGCATACTTTCATTCATTCATCCCAAGACAGCCACAGCAAATTTTATACAAATATCAATTAAGGGGGTGTCAGTGTAGAGGGCTTTAGAATACATCATCAGAGCTCTCTATTCCCAAATATTTCCCTTATTCATCTGTTCTGGAACTTAGAATTCTGGCCACTAGAGATTAATAGAATTTTAGAACCATATAACTTAAGGAGCTACAGTTTTGTTGTTTGTTTATTTGTTTTAGTATTTACTGTTTTATCCCATTGAATTGTGAGAAATGTGATAAGCATTTTATTACTGATAATGAACATTTATTGTTAGCTGTTATTGCTAATAAGTTGAGTGAATAGTTAACATAAAATGAAATAACTGCTTTTTATGCATCATAGCAGATGCAAGGCTTTCCTTATAGAAATATCACTCTTACTTGTATTTGTACATTTTTCCTGAGTCACAAATCAGCATTTGAGTGACACACAAATGTATGAGTGCTCCTGTACATTATCTGCTATGAATTTGGTGGCAAAAATACACCTACAAGATCTTCTAGTCTAGTGATTCTCAAGTAGAAGTGTATGTGTAACAAGAAGCAATTCCCAGGGGTGGGGTTTATTCAGATTACCTGTATGATTTTTACAAACTACCTTCCCTCACATTGTTATATACTTCTCCCCTCATTGAGATGTGACAATAATCAATCTGGCTCAGTTTACACATGGGGGTGGAGCCTTACCCACAGCTACAAAGCAATTTAGTGGCAAAGACAGAACACAACTCAGATCCCCTCCAGGATTCTTTTTGCAATATTAAATATTAAAGCACAAATTACCTTAAGAGGATAACACCACATTTCATACACCAGAGTTATAATAAACTTGAATGAATTACTTTAGACACAGAAAGATGGCTATAAAAGAACTTTCCTTTATGTTTAAGGAGAGTTGTAGTCATGGATGGGTGGGAGAAAAGAGCAAAAAAATCCAAGAAGACAAGCTTCGCATACTGCTCCATCTTGCTTAGATTATTCTCTGCATTCAGGTATAAATTTCGGTCTGTCACTTAACACTGTCTGGAGGCACCCCCACCTCCATTCTCAGGTACTCTTAAAATAACCAAGAAAGAATAGAATATATGTATAAATTTTAAATCTATCTCTACAGTGGAATACAGATGTTCATTGAGATCTGTAATACAAAGGCCTTGAAATGTTAAAAGGAAAGTAATTCACTTGATGCTTGAATGTATTTTTTAAAAATGATCTAAGTTAATCTGTTTTAGGCCAAGGAGATGGTGACAGTTGTTATACTAAGTACTTTTGTTTTTAATGAATAAAAGAGTTGAATGAATAAATAGTCTCATAAAAATGCATACAAATGGTAGTGCTTAACTTAATGCTACCTTGCACTACAGAACTTTTTGCATCTTCCTTTGTAAATGTCTTTATAGCTATAACATCATTATACTTAAATGCATGGGTTGCTCTTCCATATCTATGAACTGCACTTGGTAAACCCTTTTGAGATGCATATGAGTGGAATGCAGTAAGGTGAGATGTCCGCCTTGCACATGGAGGAAGTTATCAAAACCTACAGATAATTGATATAGAGATACTTCTGAAAACTGCCTCTGTGTGTTCAGTCTGCTAAATTGCCCAGAGTGCTTTTCCATGTAGTCAGTACTTAACAAGTACAGTGTCTTACAGAAAGGTAAATACACAATCACTTTCAAAAGTAGTTAGCTAAATGCATCATACTTATTGTATCCAAAGTAGATTTATAAATTACTTCCTAGATTTGAGGATAGTTCCTGTAGTGGTAACCTGAGCTTCTGATTTTCTGATGTACAAAATGGTGAGAGAGTGGTCAATTCAAGGAATATTTGTTTCCTTCAAGTAGTTTTCAATATCCTCTACTTTGGAGTTTTCCATTTGTCTCCCTCTCTTATTTTCATGCCTCCCATGTACCTTATCCTCATCTTACATCTAGCACATTGTTGAGTATTTCATAGATACTTAGCAAACATCCACTAACTGAGAACAAGAAAGAAGCAAAAATGAAGGAAAAAAAGGGAAGGAGGAAGGTAAAAAGGAAGAAAGTAATACAAAGAGGGAGGAAAAAGGGGGCAAAATCTTTTCCCTATTATATACTTAAAAATCATTATTTATATATAATCACTATGTAGCAATTTGGGGAAAGTTTTAATATACTAAATTAACATTTACAAAGGAAAAACAGGGGCCTCTGGGTGGCTCAGTTGGTTAAGTGTCTGCCTTCTGCTCAGGTCATGATCCCCGGGTCCTGGAATTGAGCCCCACATCAGGCTCCCTGTTCAGCAGGAGTCTGCTTCTCCCTCTCACTCTGTGTGCACACTCGCTCTATCTCTCTCTCAAATAAATAAATAAAATCTTTTAAAAAATAAAAAGGAAGACCAGGGGCACCTGGGTGGTTCAGTTGATTAAGCATCCAACTCTTGATTTCAGCTCAGGTCATGATCTCAGGGTTGTGAGATCAAGCCTGCTGTCAGGCTCCACACTGAGCATGGAAATTGCTTGGGATTCTCTCTCTCCCTCTGACTCTGCCCCTCCCCCCACACTCTCACACTCTCCCTCTCTCAAAAAAAATTATAAATAAAAAGGAAGACCAAAAAATTGAAGTTACAATGACTACTACCACTTTTTTTTAAAGATTTTATTTTTTTGAGAGAGAGAGCAGAAAGGGAGAAGCAGATTCCCCACTGAGCAGGGAGCCCAACATGGAGCTCAATCCCAGGACTGCAGGATCATGACCTGAGCTGAAGATAGATGCTTAACTGACTGAGCCACCCAAGTGCCCCTTGACTACTACCACTTTTATTGTTTTATCATATGTTAATAGATAATAAAGTTTGCTTACAACATTCTTTAGTAAATTTGTGTAATTGTAAAGAGGGATTATGAAATGTAAAGTGTATATTAACAATAGTTTTTTATTATTACATTTAAATTTTTAATCTTTTCATTTAAAATAATTTCAGAATTATAATAATGCTGCAAAATGATGCAAAGACATCCAAACACCTTTCCCCTAGATTCCCCAAATGCTATCAACATTGTACTATTTAGTTTCTCCTTCTCTATGTATGTCTTATGTATATATGTCTGTATATACATATATATGTATCTATCTATACAGTGACATATTGAATAAAAGTGGTAAGAGTGGGCACTCTTGTCTTGTTCATGATTTTAGAGTAATATATATATATATATACATTGTTTACTATATATATACATATATATATAGTTTTCTGGACCATTTGAAAATAAATTATAGACATGATACTCCTTTAACTATTTCACAGAACCAACATCATATTCAAACACAAAACAAACAAAACCAAAAAACTAAAAGACATTACTCTAAAATGAACAAGACAAGAATGCCCACTCTTATCACTTTTATTCAACATGGTACTGGAAGTCCTAGCTAAAGTAATTAGGCAAGGAAAAAAAAAGGCATCTAAATGGGAAAGGAAGAAGTAAAATTTTCTCTATTTGCAGAAGAAATGATATTATCTATAGAAAATCCTAAAGACTTCACACACACACACACACACACACACAGTTAGAACCAATAAATGAATTAGTCAAGTTGGACGGTACAAAATTAACATACAAAAATCAGTTTTATTTCTATACCCTAACAATAAACTATCTGAAAAAGAAATAAAGAAAATAATTCCACTTATTTATTTCCTCTTATAATATTTTTTATTATGTTATGTTAGTCACCATACAGTACATCATTAGTTTTTGATGTAGTGTTCCATGATTCATTGTTTGTGTATAACACCCTGTGGTCCAAGAATTCCACTTATAATAGCATAAAAAACAATAAAATATTTAGGAATAAATTTAACTAAGGATATTGTGCACCAAAAAACTGAAACATTGATGAAAGATTGTTTGAAGACACAATTAAATGAAAAGATATCCCATGTTTATGGATTAATGGAGAATTAATATTATAAAAATATTCATAATGCCCAAAGCCATCTATAGATTCAATGCAATCCCTATCAAAATTCAAACAAACATTTTCACAGAAATACAAAAGGCAATCCTAAAATTTGTATCAAATGTCAAAAGGCCAATACCCAAATCAATATTGAGAAAGAAGAATAAACTGGAGGCATCACACTTTCTGATTTCAAACTATAATACAAGCTACAATAATCAAAATAGCATGGTGCTGGCATGAAAACAGACAAATAGACTAGTGGAATAAAATCACAAGCCCAGAAATATATATTTATACATACACATACACATGAGTCAACTAATCTTTGACAAGATATATTTAATGGGGGAATGGATAGTCCGTTTAACAAATGTCGTTTGGAAAACTGGATATTCACATGTAAAACTATAAAATTGGACCCATACCTTATGCCACTCACAAAAATGGACTCAAAATGAATTAAAGAGTTAAAAAAAAAGATCTGAAACTATAAAACCCCTGGAAGAAAACATAGGGGGAAAAATCGTTGACATTGATCTTGGTATATTGTTGAATTGTGTATATTCTATATTTTGTATACTAACCCTTTATTGGATGTGTCATTTGCAAATATCTTCTCCCATTCAGTAGGTTGTCTTTTACTTTTGTTGGCTGTTACCTTTACTGTGCAGATTTTATTTTGATGTAATCTCAATAGTTTATTTTGCTTTTATTTCCCTTGCCTTAGAAGATTTATCTAGAAAAATATTGCTATGACTACTGTCAGAGAAATTACTTCCTGTGCTATCTTTTATGAATTTTATGGTTTCAGGTCTGACATTTATCCATTCTGAGTTTATTTTTGTGTATGGTGTAAGAAAATGATTCAGTTTCATTCTTTCGGATGTTGCTGTCCACTTTTTGCAACACATTTGTTGAAGAGATTGTTTATTCCCCATTGTATACTCTTGCTTTGTATATTGTTCATTAATTGACAATATAATCATGGGTTTATTTCTGAGCTGTATATTCTATTTCATGTATCTATATACCTATTTATGTTAGTCTAGCACCATACTCTATTGATTATAACAGCTTTGTAGTATATCTTAAAATTTGGGATTGAGTTGCCTCCAGTTTTGTTCTTTTTCAAAATTGCTTTGGCTATTTGTGGTCTTTTGCAGTTCCATACAAATTTTAGAGTAATTTATTACATTTCTGTTAAAAATGCTGTTGGTATTTTGACAGGGATTGCATTAAATCTGTAGATAGTTTCGGGTAGAATGGACATTTTAACAATATCTGGTCTCCTAATCTGAACATGGGAAATCATTTCATTTGTTCATGTCATCTTTGATTTCTTTCATCAGTATTTTATAGTTTTCAGCATATAGGTCTTTCACCTTTGTTAAGTTTATTCCTAGGTATTTTATTATTTTGGTTGCAATTGTAAATAGGGCTATTTTCTTAATTTCTCTTTCTGCTGTTTCATTATTTGTGTATAGAAATGCAATGGATTTCTGTATATTGATTTTGTATCCTTTGAACTTACTGAAATCATTGATCAGTTCTAGTATTTTTTTGGTGGACTTTTTAGGGTTTTCTGTATATAATGTCATGTCATCTGCAAATAGTGAAAGTTTTATTTCTTCCTTACAAATTTAGATGCCTTTTATTTCTTTTTGTTGTCTGATTGCTGTGGCTAGGACTTCCAGTACTATGTTAAATAAAACTGGTGCAAATGGACATTCTTGGTTTGTTCCTGATCTTAGGAAAAGTTATCAGTTTTTCACCAGTGAGTGTGATGTTAGCTATGGGTTTTTCATATGTGGCCTTCATTATGTTGAGGCGTATTTTCTCTAAACCTACTTTGTTGAGAGTTTTTATCATGAATGGATGTTGTACTTTGTCAAATACTTTTTCTGCATCTACTGAAATGATCATATGGTTTTTATTTTTTCTCTTCTTGATGTTATGTCTCAAGTTGATTTGTAAATATTGAACCATCCTTGCATCCCAGGAATAAATCCCACTTGACCTTGGTGAAAAAAAATTTTAATATATTGTTGGATTTGTTTTGATAATATTTTCTTGAAGGTTTTCCCATCTTTGTTTATCAAATATATTGGCCTGTCATTCTTTTTTTTTTTTTGGTAGTATCTTTATTTTTTGGTATCAAGGTAAGTCTGGCCTCATAGAATACATTTGGAAGCTTTCCATCCTCTTCTCTGTTTTGGAATAAGTTGAGAATAGGAATTAACTCTTATTTAAATGTCTTGTATAATTCACCTGTGGAGGTGTCTGGGTCCTGGACTTCTGGAATTTTAGGAGTTTTTTAATTACTGATTCAATTCCATTGCTGTTAATCAGCCTGTTCAAATTTTCTATTTCTTCCTGATTCAGTTATATGAGGTTATATGTTTCTAGGAATTTATCCAATTATTCTGGGCTACTCAATGTATGGGCATATAATATTTCATAATATTATCTTATAATCCTTTGTATTTCTGTTGTGTTTATTGTTATTTCTCTTCTTTCATTTGTGATTTTGTTTATTTGAGTTATCTCTCTCTCTCTCTCTGCCCCTCTCCCTCTCTCCTTTTGGTGAGTCTGCCTAGAAGTTTATCAGTTTTCTTGATCTTTTAAAGAACCAATTTCTGGTCTAGCTGATTTGTTCTATTGTGGGTTTTTTTGTTTGGTTGGGTTTTGTTTTTGTTTCTATATCATTTATTTTTGCTCTAATCATTATTGTATCCTTCCTTCTGTAGGTTCTGGGCTTTGTTTGTTGTTGTTGTTGTTGTTGTTGTTGTTGTTTTTCCTAGCTCCTTTAGGTGTAAGGTTAGTTTTTGTTTTTGTTTTTTTAATTTGGGAATTTTATTAATTCATGAGGTAGGCTTGTATTGCTACAAAATCCCTTCTTAGAACTACTTTTGCTGCATCACAAAGATTTTGGACCATTGTGTTTTCATTTTCTTTTCTCCCCATGTATTTTCTGATTTCTTTTTCGAGTTCTTGGTTGACCCATCCATTGTTTAGTAGTATATCATTTAACCTGCATGCATTTGTGCTCTTTCCAGAATTTTTCCTGTGGATGATTTCTAGTTTTATAGCATTCTGGTCAGAAAAGATGCATGGTATGACTTCAGTCTTTTTGAATTTGTTGAAAACTGTTTTTTGGCCTAACATGTAACCTATTCTGGAGAATGTTTCAAGTGCACTTGTAAAGAGTGTGTATTCCACTGTTTTAGGATGGAATGTTCTGAATATATCTGTTAGATCCATCTGGTCCAATGTGTCATTCAAGGCCACTATTTCCTTCTGTATTTTCTATTTCAATGACTTATCCATTGATGTAAGTGGGGTGTTAAAGTCCACTACTGTTATGGTATTACTATTGATTACTTCTTTAATGTTTGTTATTAGCCACTTTATGTATTTGTGTGTTCCCATATCGGATGCATGAATATTTACAATTGTTATATCTTCTTATTGGATTGTTCCCTTTATGATTATGTAGTGTCCTTTGTCTCTTGTTACTATGTTTGTTTTAAGGTCTATTTTGTTTGATGTATGTATTGCTAACCTGGTTTTCTTTTCACTTCCATATGCATGATAAATTCTTTTTGATACCTTTATTTTCAATCTGCATGTGTCTTTATGTCTGAAGTGAGTCTCTGGTAAGTAACATGTAGTTGGGTTTTCTATACATCAAACCAACCCCTAAATTTTCTATTACATATCTTGGTTTATACTGAACCCAATGCTTGGACTACTTTCCATTCCAAGAATGCCTGTTGATGTAATAACTTGCTTCCAGGAGTAATTCAAAACCTCCTCATGCAAATGCCTCCCCTATGTACCTCAACTAGGTAGTTGTGGAATCAAATATTTGATGTGAAAATTGTAGATAAAATTTTTCTTTCTTGTTATTAGACATTTGATTTTTACTCCCTTGAGTAACTTTTAGTTCTTTATATTCTCATCAAATCTTTACTCGATCGTATAGTCTTAAAAGTTTGAGATGTGCCCTGGTCATTTCCATATCCTATACAACATTGAGCATGGTCCCTTGTGCTTAATAGAAACCATAAAAAACTAGTAAAAATGAGGGAGCAAATGAATAAAGAAATTAATGTAAACATTATAGATTGGAAAAGCAAGAGATTGTAAGAATAGAGAACAGTGTGGTGGCTAGCAAAGTTGGATAATACAATGACAAAGTATTAAATAGAGTTTTAGATAGTTTATTTGATTATATTCCTTATAGATCTATGAAACTATCTTATAACAAAATTTCACATGACATATAAATTTTAAAATGATGCTATTATATCATCATCATCATTATCATCATCAATGATAACTTAGCCACAATACTAAGGTACACACAACACACATTTTTGTGTCTTAAAGTCAATTTTTTTTTCAGTTTTACAGAATGGACCATCTCAGTTAGCCTATTTCCAACTTCACTGATTCTTTCTTCAGAATAGTACAAATCTATTGATGATCCCTTCTAGAGAATTTTTCATTTCAGTTATTGTACTTTTAAATTCCAGAGATTCATATTTGGTTCTTATTTAAATATAATTTCTACATTTTTAGTGGTATTGTATATCTGGGGAAACTTTCCATTCATACTTTTTCTTTAATTCTTAAAGATTATTTATTTATTTATTTATGAGAGAGAGAGAGGAGGAGCAGAGGGAGAGGGAGAGAGAGTCTCAAGCAGACCCTGCACTAAGCACCCTTTTTTTCTTTAATTCTTTTGATATAATTTTCTGTAGGCTTTTTTTTTTTACATATTTATAATAGTTGATTTAAAATTTGTATCAGATGGGGGATCCTGGGTGGCTCAGTTGGTTAAGCGTCTGACTCTTGGTTTCAGTTCAGATCATGATCTCAGGGTCATGAGATCAAGCCTCATGTCTGACTCCATGCTCAGTGGGGAGTCCGCTTGAGATTCTTTCTCCTCTCTTTCTGTGGTCCACTTTCTCTCTCTCTCTTTTCCTCTCTCTCTCAAATAATCAATCGATCTTTTATTTTATTTTTTAAAAGATTTTATTTATTTATTTGACAGAGAGAGACACAGCGAGAGAGGGAACACAAGCAGGGGGAGTGGGAGAGCAAGAAGCAGGCCTCCCACTGAGCAGGGAGCCCGATGTGGGGCTCGATCCCAGGACCCTGGGATCATGACCTGGGCTGAAGGCAGACGCTTAACAACTGAGCCACCCAGGTGCTCCCAATCAATCTATCTTTTAAAAAAATAAAATGTATATCAAATAAATCTGACATATGGTCTTCCTCTGGGAGTTTTTATTGATTTTTTTCCGTGCGTGCGTGTGTGTGTGTGTGTTGTAACTTATTTTGAAAAGTGGACATTGAAAATAGTATAACATAGCAACTTTGGAAATCAGATTTCCCTCACTCCATTCACTGTAGTTGGTGTTTTGTTTGTGTCATTGTTGTCGATTTTTGCTTGTTTGGTGACTAAAATAATTGCTTGATTAGTTTAGTGGTCAGCTAATGACTGTACAATGCTTTTAACTAAAAAATCTATCCTTTGCAAAGGATTTCATGTATTTTGGGAATGACTTCAATGCTCAAGGAGTAGATAACACTACCTGAGCCTTTACTTAGTGTTTGCACAGGGTCTCAAACTCAACCAGGAGTGAGAGATTAGGGTCTTCTCATGTCTTTCCTGGGCATTTGCATAGCCATTTGCATAGTCCTTTGCATGCTCAGTCTTGTAGATTCTCAAAACTATGTTAGACCTTCAATTTTTTTTCTTTTTTTTTTGTTAGACCTTCATTTAACATAGTTTTCTGGTAAGCACTTGTCTCAACTTATGTTGCTGCCTCTGGCAGCTGCAATGTTAAATAATTATCACTGATTCTGTTTAATAAATATCCTGGAAGTAAAGTTTTGTTCACTGAGTGAGCTCTAAGTCAGGTCAAATAATTACAAGCCCTGGGAATGGAGTTTTTGTAAGGAACTTCTAGATAAGTCAAATAGTAGCAATATTCTGAGGATGAGACATTTAAAGGAGCTCCAATTTTGATCTGCCCCTCTTTGGTGATTGTTAGACAGCTAATTTACTAGTTATTAGTTTGACCACCGCATCACTATGGTTGAGAGACTGCTAGTTTTCAAGACTGCCACTGAGCTGAAGAGACTGTGCTTATTCCTGATATTGGGTAATTTTCTTGAGTAAATTCTCTTTGGATTTTTCCAAGCCTTTCATTAATTTCACAAGTTATGAAACAATAGATATGACTCTTTTTCAGTGTTCTCATTGCTTTGATGGGGGAGTGGATTATCACAGTTTTTAGGTGCCATTAAAGAAGTCTCACCTATCTAATTTACTAAGACCTTATCACCATTTGAACTGGCATATGAAGCAATCATCAAAGGTAAATTTTGATGCAGAATGTGGAACATCAATAAATAAGATCCAACAGCTAAACTGTGGTACTAATCTAAGGGCTGCAGTTCAAAAAAATCAGGTGATGAGAGTGATTGTATTACTCACGACAAATGCACAGGAGGAAATTATATTTGTTAGATAAATAGATGAAAAAGAGTGATTAGTAATGGAAACAAAATGTAAAGAGGGACAAATATGGAAAGAGTCCAAGAGTTAACTAGGCAGTGTTGGAGGGTAACAATGAAGAGCATGGAAACCTTATCAGAGGAAGGAAATGCTGGACAAGGTGGGAGGTGAAACAAATCAGTAGAAAAGTGACTGTTTTCACAATACAATTTGAGGTTTATGGGGTTCTAGGCAAGGTATACTTGTCCCCTGCCCAAAAGAATCAAGTCCAAACAACACAACACTGTCACCATTTATGAGACTTGATTGTATAAATCTTTTAAAATCATTCAGATTACTGGGTGCCTGGGTGGCTCAGTCGTTAAGCGTCTGCCTTCGGCTCAGGTCATGATCCCAGGGTCCTGGGATCGAGTCCCACATTGGGCTTCCCGCTCTGCAGGAAGCCTGCTTCTCCCTCTCCCACTCCCCCTGCTTGTGTTCCTGCTCTCGCTATGTCTCTCTCTGTTAAATAAATAAAATCTTTAAAAAAAATAAAATAAAATAAAATAATTCAGATTACTATATTAAGATACAAAGACCCTTATAGTAAAAAGAGAAGTGCTCGTGTAGAGGGTTATATAAATAAGTTAAAAATATTTCAGCTAAAGATTAGAACTAACATATTAGTGGGATTAATTAATAGCTATTAAAAGAAATAATAAAACTTTGAGAAGACTAAATATCCTATTTGGTGTTGGGGAAAGAACTGGGAAGAACAAAGATAGATAATGCACAAAAGATCAATATTGCCAAAGACAGTCTTGGCTGGATACATAATATTAAGAAGCACTAACACTGTAATAACTGGTTAAGTAATATGGGGTAGTTAATGGAGATTCATAAAGATCTAGGAGGTTGAACACTGTACAGTGATATAAAGTACACTATCCAAGATGTTTAAAAGAAAAAAATGAGAATAATTGGGTGAGATTATCCACTTGGTAAAGGAAGCAGTAATGTAAACTATCTCAACTAAGATCTTTCCTTTCCTGATCTTTCAATATATGAACATAGAATTATTTCAGGTAATTCTCCTGATTCCATTACAATTATCTGTTTCATTTAAGTTTAATCCAATTTATTTATTCATTGCTTTCATCTAGTTCTTTATAATTGTTGGCAGAATTGTTGTGAAAATTGGTGATATATGAAAAAAGCACAGTGCCTTATGTGTATATAGTAAGTATGTAATCCACAGGAATTATCATTATTATTAACCAATAAACAATTATCAAAAAACTATGTAGCTTACCCATGGAAAACTAGCTTTCTTTTTTTGGGGGGGTGGGGGGATATCTTAAGAAATCACTGTGACTATATAACACACTGGGTGCTGGAAGGAATACATGGTTACATAACACATATTCTCTCTTCTCTAGGAGTTTGAAGTCTCTTTGGAATAATAAGCCATGTACAAAGAAAAAAAAAGCAACTATAATATGATAAGCCTTATAAATGGTCCAGCTAATTCCTAGAAAAGGAGTTCAAAGAAGATATGACACTGTTAAATAAAGTAGCTATGGAAAAATGAAGTATTTATTGGGTATCTTATATGGAAAACTGAAGTAATATGGCTTCAAAGGGAAAGTGGTCAATGTGGGCTTTGCCAGCTCTGTGCTAGGCACTAGATAGAGTACAAAAGAAATTATGCTTTTGAGGTTTAGTATATTTGTGCTACATTACTGCACCAGTCCCTTTAGGCTACTCAGTACTATTGGTAATAATAAAATGATACATAGATTGCTTATTATGTGGCAGGCCTAGTCTAATTATTTTATATAAAGTATCTCATTCAATTCTAAAAAAAAAAAACACTGTAAATGGAAGGTACAACTGCAAGTTTCATTTACAGATGAGTCAAATATCACATAGAAAAGATTAAGTAACTTGCCCAAGGTCATACAGCTAATAGCAGGATTTTGAATCCAGGTATTTTTATTCCAGAACCCACACTTTTAGTCATAGTCTACTTATATTTAACATTCTTTAAACAAACTATAACGTTTCTTGGTTTATGAACTTTGCAAAACCTATTTTCTTTTCTCTCAATGCCCATCCTAAAATTATCCTCCTGTAGAGAAATAAAATGGTTTCTTCGGGGCTCATCAAAATTGACATTTTGAACATACTTGAATGATATCACATCCCTCCTTTGCTTTTATGATTACAGTGCATAACTGAAACTTGGATATAACTTTTCTGTCTTAGTTTCTTCTTAAAACTAAAATCTGACTTATAAAGTAATTGTAAGGACAAAATAAGGAAATATATCTAAAAAGCTTAGTAACATGTTTGGTACATAGTAAGCTACCAGCAATTAATAGTAAAGCATTTTGGTTATTTGTTTAATATTTTAAGTTAGCCATACATTAAAATTGTACATAAATATGTACACACACATTTCCACCTCCCACATGTTTATAAATTCTTGCTGGGTAGAAATTGGGAAGTTTTCCTCCCTCTTTGAGTCCTAATGCAATTATTTTCACATAATATGTGTTTAATAAGAGTGCTGAATTAAATTACAGGTTAAAACAAATTTAAATAATTATGGAGTAGAAGGAATAAAATCCAATACCATTAAAGCCCAATGAAAAATACATCATATAATTTCAATAGTAGAAACTACCACCATATAATTTCAATTAAAAGAAATAAAAAATTTTCATTTATCAATAATCACATTATTTTCTACACAAAAAGATACTTGCAAGAACAAAAACATGTTCAAATGGCATGTATATTCATATTGTTGGATTTGTATAGACAATAAACTTTTTTCCTCATAAAGAAATTCTCTGTTAATAGCTGTTTCTCTAGAGGCCTTAATAGTCTTGTTAAAACCCATATATTCCATAGATGAGTCATGGTTATGTAGATTATTTAAAAATCTGGGCCTTTGAAAAATTGATCTTCAGGCTTTCATCATTATCCTTATCATTATTGTTTCAACCAGTCTCATGTAGGTTGATCACAGAGCAGCCAGGTATAACTGGAACAGATTGCTTTAGTACTGATTGTTATACAACTTAATGAGCAAATATAACTGACCTTTCAGTACACAAGTTACTCTTGGCAATTGACCTTTTGACATTTAGGAATTAAAAATATATACATATAGACTGATTTTGGATACTTTAGCATGCTGTACAGAAATAATCTTTGTCCCAGTTTGAGATAATCCTTGCAAGTAAAGTATGGTTATCATTCTTGGCTTCCTTTTAGCTTTCTTATTTGCTTCTTAGAATTAAATTTACTTAATTTGTAAGATAGTGACTGGGAAAACAAAAATAGCACAATCATGTGGCGCCTGGGTGGCTCAGTGGTTAAGTGTCTGCCTTCAGCTCAGGTCATGATCTCAGGGTCCTGGGATCAAGCCCCCCCTTGTCAGGCACCCTGCTCAGCAGACAGTCGGCTTCTCCATCTCCCTCTGCCCTGCCCCACTGCTCATGTGTGTGCTCATGCACTCTCTCTTAATTAAATAAATAAAATCTATATGTTTTATTTTTTTTAATTTCATTATGTTATGTTAGTCTCCATACAATACATCATAGTTTTTAATATAGTGAGCCATGATTCATTGTTTTTGTATAACACCCAGTGCTCCATGCAATATATGTCTTCCTTAATACCCATCACCAGGCTAAACCATCCCCCTACCCCCCTTCCCTCTAAAACCCTCACTTTGTTTCTCAGAGTCCATAGTCTCTCATGGTTCGTCTCCCCCTCCGATTCCCCCCCTTCATTTTTCCCTTCCTTCTCCTAATGGCCTCCATGCTATTCCTTATGTTCCACAAATAAGTGAAACTATATGATAATTGACTTGCTCTGCTTGACTTATTTCACTTAGCATAATCTCCTCCAGTCCCACCCATGTTGATGTAAAAGTTGGGTATTCATCTTTTCTGATGGCTGAGTAATAGTCCATTGTATATATGGACAACATCTTCTTTATCCATTCTTCTGTTGAAGGGCATCTCAGCTCTTTCCACAGTTTGGCAATTGTGGACATTACTACGATGAACATTGGGGTGCATATGGCCGTTCTTTTCACTCCATCTGTGTCTTTGGGGTAAATACCCAGGAGTGCAATTGCTGGGTCATAGGGTAGCTCTATTTTTAATTTTTTGAGGCACCTTCACACTGTTTTCCAAAGTGGCTGTACCAACTTGCATTCCCACCAACAGTATAAGTAAGAGGGTTCCCCTTTCTCCACAACCTCTCCAACATTTGTTGTTTCTTGCCTTGTCAATTTTTGCCATTCTAACTGGTGTATGGTTGTATCTCAATATGGCTGTGATTTGAATTTCCCTGATGACTAATGATGATGAACATTTTTTTATGTGTCTGTTAGCCATTTGTATGTCTTCTTTGGAGAAGTGTCTATTCATGTCTTCTGCCCATTTTTTGACTTGATTATTCGATTTTTGGATGTTGAGTTTGAGAAGTTCTTTTAGATCTTGGAAATCAGTGTTTTGTCTGTAGTGTCCTTTGCAAATATCTTCTCCCATTCTGTGGGTTGCCTCTTTGTTTTGTTGACTATTTCCTTTGCTGTGCAGAAGCTTTTTATCTTGATGAAGTCCCGAAAGTTCATTTTTGCTTTTGTTTCACTAGTCTTTGGAGATGTATCTTGAAAGAAGTTGCTATGGCTGATGTCGAAGAGTTTATTGCCTATGTTCTCCCCTAGGATGGATTCCTGTCTCACATTGAGGTCTTTCATCCATTTTCAGTTTATCTTTGTGTATGATGTTAGAGAATGGTTGAGTTTTTTTCTTCTGTATATAGCTGTCCAATTTTCCCAGCAGCATTTATTGAAAAGACTGTCTTTTTAACATTGCATATTTTTTCCTGCTTTGTCAAAGATTATTTGACCATAGAGTTGAGGGTCCATATCTGGTGATCATTTCAATAGATGCAGAAAAAGCATTTCACAAAGATCAACATTCATTCAAGATAAAAACCCTCTGCAATGTATGTCTAGAGGGAACATATCTCAATATCATAAAGTCCTTATATGAAAAACCCACAGGCAACATCATATTCATGATGAAAAACTGAGGGATGAATAACTGGGAGATGAAGAACTAAGAGATTAAGAACTGAGAAATGCAATACGGAGAGTCTTCTAAGGTCAGGAAAAAGAAAAGAATGTCCACTCACTACTTATTCAACATAGTATTGGAAGTCCTAGCCACAGCAATTAGAAAACATAAATAAATAAAAGGCATCCAAAAAGTCAAGGAAGAAGTAAAACTCTCACTATATATAGATGACATGACACTATATATAGAAAACCCTAAAAACTCTGAAAAAAAATTTTTGAAGTGATAAATGAATTTAGTAAACTCATAGGATACAAAATGAATGTACAGAAATCTGCTGCATTCATATACACTAAAAATGAGTCAGGAGAAAGTGAAATTAAGAAAAGAATCCCAGTTACAACAGCACCAAAAATAATAAAATATCTAGGAATAAACTTAACTAAATAGGTGAAAGAATTGTACTCTGAAAACTAAAAAGCACAGATGAAAGAAATTCAAAATGAAACAAAAAAATGGGAAGACATTCCATTCTCATGGGTTGGAAGAACAAATATTGTTAAAATGTCTATACTACCCAAAGCAATCCCTATCAAAATACCAACAACATTTTTCACAGAACCAGCAAAAAAAATTCTAAAATTTGTGTGGAACAAAAAAGGCCTTGAATAGCCAAAGCAATCCTGAAAAAGAGAAACAAAACTGAAGGTATCATAATTCCAGATTTTGAATTATATTACAAAGAAGTGGTAATTAAAAGTGTGTACTGGCATAAAAATAGACACATAGAACAAGGGAATAGAATGGAATACCCTGTCAGAATGGCTAAAATGAACAGCACATGAAACAAGTGTTAATGAGGATGTGGAGAAAAACAAATCCTCTTGCACTGTTGTTGAAAACGCAAATTAGTGAAGGCACAGTGGAAAACAGTAGGGAGGTTTCTCAAAAAATTAAATCTAGAGTGCCTGGGTGGCTCAGTTGGTTAAGCGTCTGCCTTCAGCTCAGGTCATGATCCCAGGACCCTTGGATGGAGCCCTACATTGGGCTCCCTGCTCAGTAGAGAGCCTGCTTCTCCCTCTCCTTCTGCCTGCAGCTCTGTCTACTTGTACTCTCTCTCTCTCTGTCAAATTAATAAATAAAATCTTAAAAAAAATTAAAACTAGATTTAACCTATGATCCATGATTCACACTAGTGGGTATTTACCCCAAACATACAAAACACTAATTCAAAGGTATACACCCAACATTTATTACAGCACTATTTATAGCAGCCAAACTATGGAAGCAGCCCAAGTGTCCATCAATAGATGATGTATATATACAATACATTGATCTAATTATATATTGATAATATAATGTACATTATGTATTATAATATATACATTGTCAATAATACATTATACATAATGTATATAAATATACATTATATATCTGTATATAAATATACATTAATATATAATATATTGCATACATCAATATATATCACATATTATTTATTATATATTATATATAGTAAATATACATTATTTATATAATATATATTAATATAAATAATACATATTAAATTTATATATAAATTTGTATTTTTATTTTATTTAAATATTCATATATAAATATAATATATAAATATCTAAATATTTTATATATATCATTATATATGTAATATATAATTTTATTACAATTTTATATATTAATATAAGTAATAATAAATATTTGTTATATTTATATATATATTGATTTATATATATGTGTATATGATATTACTCAGCCATAAAGGAATGAAATCTTGCCATTTGCAAAGACAGGGATGGAGCTATACAGTATAATGTTAAATGAAATAAATCAGTCAGAGAAAGACAAATACCATGATTTCACTCATATGTGGCATTTAAGAAACAAAACAATTGAGCAAAGAAAATAAAGACAAGAGAGACAAACCAAGAAACAGACTGTTAACTTAGAGACCAAACTGATGGTTACCAGAGGGGGGTGGGGGGAATAGGGACAATAAGGGATGGGAATTAAAGAGAGCACTTATCATGATGAAAAAAATAAATGACAAAAATTAAAATAGCTGTTCTTAACTGAATGAAGCTGCACTATGTATGATGTGTCTTTCAAGTAACATCTTCCTTCAATAAGATGAGCTTTTACACGTATATGTAGAAGCATATGGGAAGAGATGTATGCTTAACTAATCAAAACCACACTGTGTATAAACCGTCTTTAAGTAACATCTTCTTTCATTAATAAATATGTGTTTGTAAACTGTGTGTAGAAGCATGTGGGAAGAGCCCTGTGCTTAACTCATTGAAACTACATTGTGTATAATGCATCTTTCAAGTCACATTTTCTTTAAGATGTAAGGTTTTGTAAACCTATATGTGGAAAGATGTGGGGATAAATTTATGTTTAACTCATTAAAACAGGATATATATGTAAAAGATTTTATTTATTTACTCATGAGAAACAGAGAGTGAGAGAGGCAGAGGCAGAGGGAGAAGCAGGCTCCCCAAGGAGCAGGGACACCAATGCAATACTTGATCCCAGGACCCTGGGATCCTGACCTGAGCTGAAGGCAGACGCTTAACCACTTGAGCTACCCAGGCACCCAACAGGGTATATTTTTAAAAAATAAAAAAAATAACACATTTCTATTTGTAACTGATAAAACAATCAGACCAAATATCAGTAAGTACATAGAAGATTTGAATTACATGGTTAAAAAAGTTGGTTATAAAACTGAGGGTTCTAGAGGGGAGGGGGGTGGGAGGATGGGTTAGCCTGGTGATGGGTATTGAGGAGGGCACATTCTGCATGGAGCACTGGGTGTTATGCACAAACAATGAATCATGGAACACTACATCTAAAACTAATGATGTAATGTATGGGGATTAACATAAGAATAAAAAAAAATAATTAAAAAAAAAGTTGGTTATATATAATTAATTCTGTACTCATCAACTGCAAAATTTGATCATATTCTGGGTATTAAAGAAAATATTCACCAATTTCAAAGTATAGAAGTCATACAAAATATGTCCTCTGACTACAGAATAATTAAGCTAGGAATCAATAAGAAAAAAATAAAAAAAATCCCCATATCACCGTACATGAAGCAATATACTTCTAATAGTCCATAAGTTGAAGGATAAATTACATTGGAAATTAGAAAATATTTTGAGATGATAAGAACTGATTGCCCCTTAGCAAAACTAATCAAGTAAAATATAAATAAATTTAACAACAGTAATAGAAACAATAGCACCTAAAACATTAGTTAATGTCATCTAACACATTAAACATTGAGTATATGTCAGGTTCTTTACTAAAACATTTGCATGCATTACCTCAAGGTTTGTCAATACTGGCTACCCATTAGAATCATATGGAAAGCTTTTGTAAAGTGATGTTCAGACTCCATCTACTCTAAATAAAAATCTCTGCAAATGGGTAGTAGTCATCAACACTTTTGTAAAGGGCACTTAGGAGACCTTTTTATGAAACCTGGATAAAGATCTATTGCATTATAATATTTAATCATTACAGCAATCCTATGAGGTATTGCTATTAACAATGCCTCCATTTTCATAAGAGAAAACTGAGATAAAAAGAGATTAATATACTCTTAATCATAAAGCTAGATAAGGCAACTGTTAGCCAATTACTTCTTCCACAACTATTGGGAAATGCTATGGTTTCTCCATCCTTTGACAGCCATGTTGTACTGGAACGGTGGCTTTGAGATGCCCTACTCTTCAGTCACAGTAGAGTTCCCTGAATGGCACCTAAAACTTCTCTGGAGTTTAGGACAAAGCCCAGAATTTTAATCAGATTAAGTGATACCATACACCTAACCCACCTCTCACCAATTCCTCTCCTGTGCCCATTTTTACTAGAACAAAAATTATACAGTGTTAAGGTGTTTATGATATGAGCTCCTTGAGGGCACAGACTACATGTTACTTGTTTCAGTATCCCCAGAAGTTAATTCAGAACTTGCCACATAGTAGGTGCTTAGTAATGGTGAATGATTGAATAAATTAATAGCTGGCTGAAGAGGGAACTTGTACAATTATCAGTGGCATCTGTCTGGACTCTTCCAAGACATTTCCCTCCTTATCCTGGATAAGGTCCAAATAAGTCAGCTCCATTATTTTTCTCCAGCTGAGAGTAATGGAATATTGTGTTGAAGGGCAAAGCTGATAAGATCTCAAAGTTAGGAATGTTCCCTAAACTTCTTCAGTTGGCTGCTGGTTTCCCATAATGTCTAACATTTATTTGGTACTATGTGCCAGGATACTTTTATCTAAATTCAGCCTCAAAAAAACCCCTATAAGGTAGATTGTATTGATATCCTTATTTTATAGATGAGAAAACTGAGTTTATAAGAGGTTAAATGATTTGTCTAATATTACCTAGGGGTAGAGTCAAATTCATTTCCATTTGAACATGATTATAAGATGTAATTATTAGGCTGCATTTCTTCTCAAATAATAATAATAGCTAAAGCTAACATATATTGAGGACTCATTTAGCAGATATTCTAAGTGCTTCACATACATAATTTCATTTACTTCTTAAAAACAATTATGAGTGGTAAGTACTATTATTATCGCCAGTTTTTACTAGGAAAAACTTGAGCTTTAAAGTGATTAAATAATTGATCTCAGTTAGTCCAGACCATTTCTGCATCTGCTTGTCATTTTACTTCCCCCACTATCCTTCATTAACTTCAAGTTACAGTGGTCATCTTTTAAGCCCACTGAAAAACCAACTTTTTTTCACCTTAGGACTTTACACACATTTTTCTATGCCTGGCTTCCCTGCCTACTCTGCTTAAATCACTTCTACTCATTTTTCAAGTTTCAGCTTAAACATTCTTTTCTCAGAGAGACCTTTTTTAACTCATCCTCAACCATCCGGTCTAACAAATCACTGTTTATTCTCTCATAAATATAAATACTAGTACCTTTTCTTCAAAAGATTTAAAACTTTTTAAAAATTATTAATTTACATTAACTGGATGACTCTTTGTTAACTGTCTGACCCCTTTATTGGATAGTAAGTTCCATGAAGGTAGATATCAGATATTTTAATTATTGTATTGTACATAGTGCCTAATACAAGAAAGCAGTTGGAAAATACATGTTTAAGGAATAAATAAAATGATGGCTTGAACCATTGATTCTTGATTATTCCACATAATTTGTTAACTAAAATTTCTTTGTAAATTATTTTCTCAGCCTATGACTACCTCTCAAGATAATGGGTCTCATAAAATTTATTATATAAGGTAAAATAATATTTATTTTCATTATCCCTAAATACCCATTTTCAAACAGTAAAGGAAGCCCTTTCATTCTACTTTAGCAGAATTTGGTTTGGGAAATCTGTTTTGTTTTGTTTTTTTTCCTTTCTGCCTTTGTGGGTTTGTGGATTTTGATCACTTTCCTTATCATCACTCATCCTTCCAGATTGAAGAATTTCAATCTGTTTAATTTGACCTCTCTTTTTAAGGTAAACTCCCCAAATCCTCTGTTTCCTTGATCTTTTTATAGCAGTATTTTACATAGTCATAATAAATGAACTGAATAAGTACATTGACATCACAATAAGGGGTATCAACAGTAGAATCCTTAGACAATAGTGAAAAATAAAAACAAAACTAAACATAATAAAAGCAGAAAATACACATTGATTTGCGGGATATATGACTTTGGTTAGAGTACCTGTCAGACTGATGCTATGTGAATTATCGAAACAACTTTAAAAGTTTGCTTTCCACCCAATTGTTAGGCCATACCTCTGTAATCCATCATTTTCTTCATTTAATATAGTTTGGAATTTATCAACAAACTCTTACTTATTTCCCTTTCCAAAATATGTTTAATAAGAATTTATAAAGGGCAAGGGCATATAAACATTCTCTACTAAGAACAAGAAGATTCAGGTCATCACATTCTAAAACAGAAAAGGTCAGTTTAGTTGGAATTACTGTTTCCTGGTGTTTCAAAAAGATATGTTTAAACTAAGATGACATTGACAAATTGCTACTATTTATTTAAATAGTGTAATGCAATCTACCAGTAGTTCTACAATTTGCATTTTTTAAGCAGCTGACCTGACAAACTAGTGCAGGCAAATTAGCCTCCTTGGTGCTAGTTGTATTCTATAGGCAATTAAATATCATAATCTATCATTTTTTGATATATAAATTCTACTAATACATTTTAGTGAATTTGAATTGTAAAATTATAATACATATCTTTGTTAAGCTCAATGGCAATCATTTCTATAAATTACATGCTTAAAATACATTTAAAGTTCAAACCAGAAAAAAAAGTATAAGCAACATAATGACTCCCCTAGATAACAATCAAAATCTTTTTCACTGCTTTAAAAGAGTTTTCCTCTGAGGCTCAAATTTGAGTCCTTGGACATCACTAGAGGCAAGGAAAACAAAAGCAAAAGTGAACTATTGGGACTTCATCAAGATAAAAATTTCTGTACAGTGAAGGAAACAACAAAATTAAAAGGCAGCTAAGAGAATGGGAGAAGATATTTGCAAACAAAATATCAGAAAGGGCTAGTATGCAAAATCTATAAAAAACTTAGCAAATTCAACACCCCCAAAAAATAATCCAGTTAAGAAATGGGCAGAAGACATGAATAGACACATAAAAAGATGCTCCATATCAACCATGATCAGGGAAATACAAATTAAAACAATGATGAGACACCACCTCACACCTGTCAGAATGGCTAAAATTAACACCACAAGAAACAATAGGTGTTGTGAGGATAGGAGAAAGGAGAACCCTCTTCCAGTGTTGGTGGGAATGCAAACTGATACAGCCAATCTAAAGAACAGTTTGGAGGTTCCTCAAAAAGTTAAAAATAGAACTACCTTATGATTCAGCAATTACACTACTAGGTAGTTATCCAAGGGATAAAAAAATACTGATTTAGGGGCACCTGGGTGGCTCAGTTGGTTAAGCAACTGCCTTCGGCTCAGGTCATGATCCTGGAGTCCCGGGATCGAGTCCTGCATCGGGCTCCCTGCTCAGCGGGGAGTCTGTTTCTCCCTCTGACCCTCCTCCCTCTCATGCTCTCTGTCTTTCATTCTCTCTCTCTCAAATAAATAAAATAAAATCTTAAAAAAAAATACTGATTTGAAGGGCTACATACATCCTGATGTTTATAACAGTATTATCAACAATAGCCAAATTATGGAGAGAGTCCAAATGTCCATTGACTTATAAATGGATAAAGAAGATGTGGTGCGTGTGTATGTGTATATATATTATATCCTTTGACTGATGGACAATGGAACATTATTCAGCCATCAAAAAAGAATGAAATCTTGCCATTGACAATGATGTGGATGGAGCTAAGGTGTACTATGCTAAGTGAAAAAAGTCAGTCAGAGAAACACAAATACCATATGATCTCACTCATATATAGAATTTAAGAAGAAAACAGATGAACATATGGGAAGGGGGGAAAGGAAAAAAAAGGAGAGAGGTAAATAAGAGTCTCTTTTTAAAAAAGATTTTATTTATTTATTTATTTTTGAGAGAGAGAAAGCATGAGCAGGGGGAAGGACAGAGGGAGAAGCAGGCTCCCTGATGACCAGGGAGCCCAATGTGGCACTGGATCCCAAGACCCTGTGATCATGACTTGAGCGGAAGGCAGATGCTTAACTGACTAAGCCACCCAGGCGCCCTGTCATAAGTGACTCTTAATGACAGAGAACAAACGGAGTTGATGCAGGGAGGTGGGTGGGGGATGGGCTAGATGGGTGATGGGTATTAAAGAGGGCACTTGTTGTGATGAGCACTGGGTGTGTATGTAAGTGAGGAATCACTGAATTCTACTCCAGAAACCAACATTTCACTGTATAGCAAATAACAAAATTTAAATTTAAAAAACTGAGTCCTTGATCTCCATTTTGCTATGTTTTTTTTAAAAGATTTTATTTGTTTATGGGACAGAGAAAGATGGCAGAGGAGTAGGGGACCCTATGTGAACTGGTCCCTGGAATTGAATATCTACCAGACCACTCTGAACACCCATGAAATCAGCCTGACACACAAGAAAATAGATCTGGATCTCTACAAACAGAATATCACAGGTGGTTGGTTTCGAGGTATGAAGCAGGGAGCCGTGATTCTGCTGGCACATATCCAAAGATAAACGGAAGGGAGGAGCTGCCATAAGCTCTGGTGCCAAGAAGGTGAAATAACACTGGAGCGTGAAAGCCTCCTGTGCTGGAGACAAGGCACAGACTCGCAGACTGGTAGCAATGGGGAAAGGACTTTAGGGCAGCCCCCAGACTGAAACCTGGAGCAGCGGGGCCAAGCGTGTGAACTGGGCACAGCTGGCAGTTTTAGAAGCATAAAAGGCAGAGACATACCCCGACCTGGAGGTGAAGACTGGGAGTGCTGCTGGGCCCATGACCAGGACACTGCAGTTTTTAGCAGCACAGTCAGAAACGGAGATAGTGTGGCCTGGAGAGCTCACTGAAGAACAGACTGTGATCTCTCTGCTCTGAGGCAGAGGGTTGGAAATGATCTCCTCTGCTCTGACTCTTGGAACAGTCATGGAAAGCTGCCAGGGAAAGCCGCCAGAGAACAAAAGTCTCCCAAAACCAGTTTTCACTGAGCCAATCCTCCCCAGGGGGCAGGGCTACTCTGCCCAAACAGGGTTGCCTGAGTAACAGCATAGCAGGCCCCTCCCCCAAAAGACAGGCTGGGAGAAAAAGAGGCCAACACCTCTAAGGTCCCTATAAAACAGGTGCAACTTGCTTGGGTTCTGGTCAATAATTTGGGCTCTGTACATTACCTAAACCACCCCTCAACAGAATGACTAGGAGGAGGAGCCCCCAAAATAGGAAAGACTCAGAGACTGTGAATTCTGCCACAGATTTACAAATGGATACAGATATAACAAAGATGTCAGAAATGGAATTCAGGGTAGCAATTGTGAAGACAATACCTAGAATGGAGAAATCGATTAATGGCCTCGAAACCATAGTCTCTAAGGGCAGAAATGAAAACTGAACTGGCAGAATTTAAGAATGCTATCAATGAGATCCAAAATAATCTAGATAATCTAACACCTAAGGTAAACCAGGCAGAAGAATGAATTAGTGATCTAGGAGACCAATTGATAGAAAAGGAGGAGAAAGAGGAAGCCAGGGAAAAACAACTCTAAATTCATGAAAATAGAATCGGAGAAATAAGGGACACCATGAAATTTTCCACTGTCAGAATTATTGGGATCCCTGAGGGAGGGGAGAGAGAGAGAGGACTAGAAGATATATATGAGCAAATCGTAGCTGAGAACTTCCCTCATCTGGGGAATGAAACAAACATTCATGTCCTAGATGCAGAGAGGACCCCACCCGCCAAGAGCAAGGAAAACAGGCCAACACCCCAGCATGTAATAGTAAAACTCATAAATCTTAGAACCAAGAAACCATCTTAAAGGCAGTTAGGTGGAAGAGATTCCTTACGTACAGAGGGAGGAACATCAGAAAAATGTCAGACCTATCCACAGAGACCTGGTAGGCCAGAAAGGCCTGGCAAGACATATTCAGGGTACTAAATGAGAAGAACATTCAGCCAAGAATATTTTATCCAGCAAGGCTGTCATTTAGAATGGATGGAGAGATGCAGAACTTCCAGGACAGGCAGAAACTGAAAGACTATGTGACCACTAAGCTGTCGTTGCAAGAAATACTAAAGGGGGTTCTATAAAAGGAGAAAGACCCCAAGAGTGATCTACAACAAAAATTTACAGGGAATCTATAAAAACAAGGTCTTCACACCAATATGATGACAATAAATTCATATCTTTCAATAATTACTCTCAACATGAATGAACTAAATGCTCCCATAAAACAGCACAGGGTTGCAGATTGGATAAAAAGACAGGACCCACCCATATGCTGTCTATAAGAGAGTCATTTTTACCCTAAAGATACAACCAGACTGAAAGTGAAGGGATGGAGATCCATCTTCCATGCCAATGGACCACAAAAGAAAGCAGAGGTAGCAATTTTTATGTCAGACAAATTAGATTTTAAACCAAATACTGTAGTTAGAGACAGAGAAGGACAATATATCCTTCTTAAAGGGTCTATCCAAGAAGAAGATCTAACAATTGTAAATATCTATGACCCCAACATGGGAGCAGCCATCTACATAAGCCAACTGTTAACCAAAATAAAGAGTCATATTGATAACAATATGTTAATTGTAAGAGACCTCAATACTCCACTCTCAGCAATAGACAGATCATCTAAACAGAAAATCAACAAAAAAACAAGTGCTTTGAATGACACACTGGACCAGATGGACCTCATAGATATATACAGAACATCTCACCCTAAAATAACAGAATACTCATTCTTCTCAAGTGCACATGGAACTTTCTCCAGAATAGACCACATACTGGGTCACAAATCAGGTCTCAATCGATAACGAAAGATTGAGATTATTCCCTGCATATTCTCAGACCATAATGCTTTAAAACTGGAACTCAATCACAAGAAAAAAATTGGCAGAAATTCATACACTTGGAAGCTAAAGGCCACTCTGCTCAAGAATGTTTGGGTCAACCAAAAAATCAAAGAACTTAAATGATTCATGGAAACCAATTAGAATGAATACACATCAGTCCAAAACCTATTGGATACTGAAAAGTTGGTCCTAAGGGGGAAATACATAGCCATCCAAGCCTCACTCAAAAAAATAGAAAAATCCCGAATTCACCAACTAACTCTACCCCTGAAAGAACCAGAGAAAAAGCAACAAACGATGTCTAAACCACACATTTGAAGAGAAATAATTAAGATTAGAGTAGAGATCAATGAATTAGAAACCAGAAACACAGTAGATCAGATCAACGAAACTAGAGGATGATTCTTTGAAGGAATTAATAAAATTGATAAACCACTGGCCATACTCATCCAAAAGAAAAGAGAAAGGATCCAAATTAATAAAATTTTAATGAAAGGGGAGAGATCATGACTAACAACAAGGAAATAGAAACAATTATTAGAAATTATTATCGGGCGCCTGGGTGGCTCAGTTGGTTAAGCGATTGCCTTCGGCTCAGGTCGTGATCCTGGAGTCCCGGGATCGAGTCCCGCATCGGGCTCCCTGCTCGGCGGGGAGTCTGCTTCTCCCTCTGACCCTCCTCCCTCTCATGCACTCTGTCTCTCATTGTCTCTCTCCCAAATAAATAAAATCTTAAAAAAAAAAAAGAAATTATTATCAACAACTATATTCCAATAAATTAAGCAACCTGGAAGAAATGGATACCTCCCTGGAAACCTATAAACTGCCAAGACTGAAACAGGAAGAAATTGACAACCTGAATAGGCCAATAACCAGTATCGAGGTTGAAGCAGTGATCAAAAACCTCCCAAAAAACAAGAGTGCAGGGCCTGATGGATTCCATGGGGAATTCTACCAAACATTCAAAGAAGAAATAATACTATTCTCCTGAAGCTGTTTCAAAAAATAGAAACAGAAGGAAAGCTTCCAGACTCACTCTATGAGACCAGTATTACCTTAATCCCCAAACCAGGCAAGGACCCCATCAAAAAGGAGAATTTCAGACTGATATCCCTGATGAATTTGGATTCCAAAATTTTCAACAAAATCTAGCTAATAGGATCCAACAATACATTGAAAGGATCATCCACCATGACCAAGTGGGATTTATTCTCACAATGAAAGGGTAGTTCAACATTCAACATTCACAAATCAGTGTGATAAAACACATTATAAGAGGAGAGAGAAGAACCATATGGTCCTCTCAATTGATGCAGAAAAACATTTGACAAATACAGCATTCTTTCCTAATTAAAAAACTTCAGAGTATAGGGATAGAGAGACCATTCCTCAAGTTCATAAAATCCATGTATGAAAAACCAATGGTGAATATCATCCTCAATGGGGAATAGATGAGAGCCTTTCCCTTAAGATCAGGAACACGTCAAGGATGCCCACTCTTGCCACTGTTGTTCAACGTATTACTAGAAGTCCTAGCAACAGCAATCAGACAACAAAAAGAAATAAAAGGTATTCAAATTGGCAAAGAAGAAGTCAAACTCTCTGTCTTCACAGATGACATGATACTCTATGTGGAAAACCCAAAAAACTCAACCCCAAATTACTAGAACTCATATAGCAATTCAGTAATGTGGCAGGATGCAAAATCAATGCACAGAAATCAGTTGCTTTCTTATACACTAACAATGTAAATGTAGAAAGAGAAATTAGAGATATGATTCCATTTACATTAGCCCCCAAAACCATAAGATACCTCACCAAAGAGGTAAAGGACCTATACTCTAGGAACTGCAGAATGCTCATGAAAGAAATTGGAGACACAAAAAGATGGAAAAACACTCCATGCTCATGGATCAGAAAAGTAAACATTGTTAAAATGTCTATGCTACCCAGAGCAATCTATACCTTCAATGCCATCCTGATCAAAGTTCCAATTACATTTTTCAAAGTGCTGGAACAAACAATCACAAAATTTGTATGGAATCAAAAAAGATCCTGAATCCCCAAGGAAATGTTGAAAAAGAAAAACAAGGCTGGGGGCATCACGTTGCTGGATTTCAAGCTATACTTAGAAGCAGTGATCACCAAGACAGCATGGTATTGGCAGAAAAACAGACATATAGACCAATGGAACAGAATAGAGAGCCCAGATCTGGACCTTCAACTCTATGGTCAAATAATCTTTGACAAAGCAGCCAAAAATATGCAACGGTAAAAAGACAGTCTCTTCAATAAATGGTGCTGGGAAAATTGGACAACTATATACAGAAGAATGAAACTCGACCATTCTCTAACACCATACACAAAGATAAACTCAAAATGGATGAAAGACCTCAATGTGAGACAGGAATCCATCAAAATCCTAGAGGAGAACATAGGCAGTAACTTCTTTGACATTGGCCACAGCAACTTCTTTCAAGATACATCTCCAAAGGCTAGTGAAACAAAAGAAAAAATGAAATTTGGGGACTTCATCAAGATAAAAAGTTTTTGTACAGCAAAGGAAACAGTCAACAAAACAAAGAGGCAACCCACAGAATGGGAGAAGATATTTGCAAAGGACACTACAGACAAAACACTGATTTCCAAGATCTAAAAGAACTTCTCAAACTCAACATCCAAAAATCGAATAATCAAGTCAAAAAATGGGCAGAAGACATGAATAGACACTTCTCCAAAGAAGACATACAAATGGCTAACAGACACATAAAAAAATGTTCATCATCATTAGTCATCAGGGAAATTCAAATCACAGCCATATTGAGATACAACCATACACCAGTTAGAATGGCAAAAATTGACAAGGCAAGAAACAACAAATGTTGGAGAGGTTGTGGAGAAAGGGGAACCCTCTTACTTATACTGTTGGTGGGAATGCAAGTTGGTACAGCCACTTTGGAAAACAGTGTGAAGGTGCCTCAAAAAATTAAAAATAGAGCTACCCTATGACCCAGCAATTGCACTCCTGGGTATTTACCCCAAAGACACAGATGGAGTGAAAAGAACGGCCATATGCACCCCAATGTTCATCGTAGTAATGTCCACAATTGCCAAACTGTGGAAAGAGCTGAGATGCCCTTCAACAGAAGAATGGATAAAGAAGATGTTGTCCATATATACAATGGACTATTACTCAGCCATCAGAAAAGATGAATACCCAACTTTTACATCAACATGGGTGGGACTGGAGGAGATTATGCTAAGTGAAATAAGTCAAGCAGAGCAAGTCAATTATCATATAGTTTCACTTATTTGTGGAACATAAGGAATAGCATGGAGGCCATTAGGAGAAGGAAGGGAAAAATGAAGGGGGGGAATCGGAGGGGGAGACGAACCATGAGAGACTATGGACTCTGAGAAACAAAGTGAGGGTTTTAGAGGGAAGGGGGGTAGGGGGATGGTTTAGCCTGGTGATGGGTATTAAGGAAGACATATATTGCATGGAGCACTGGGTGTTATACAAAAACAATGAATCATGGCTCACTATATTAAAAACTATGATGTATTGTATGGAGACTAACATAACATAATGAAATTAAAAAAAATAAAACATATAGATTTTATTTATTTAATTAAGAGAGAGTGCATGAGCACACACATGAGCAGTGGGGCAGGGCAGAGGGAGATGGAGAAGCCGACTGTCTGCTGAGCAGGGTGCCTGACAAGGGGGGGCTTGATCCCAGGACCCTGAGATCATGACCTGAGCTGAAGGCAGACACTTAACCACTGAGCCACCCAGGCGCCACATGATTGTGCTATTTTTGTTTTCCCAGTCACTATCTTACAAATTAAGTAAATTTAATTCTAAGAAGCAAATAAGAAAGCTAAAAGGAAGCCAAGAATGATAACCATACTTTACTTGCAAGGATTATCTCAAACTGGGACAAAGATTATTTCTGTACAGCATGCTAAAGTATCCAAAATCAGTCTATATGTATATATTTTTAATTCCTAAATGTCAAAAGGTCAATTGCCAAGAGTAACTTGTGTACTGAAAGGTCAGTTATATTTGCTCATTAAGTTGTATAACAATCAGTACTAAAGCAATCTGTTCCAGTTATACCTGGCTGCTCTGTGATCAACCTACATGAGACTGGTTGAAACAATAATGATAAGGATAATGATGAAAGCCTGAAGATCAATTTTTCAAAGGCCCAGATTTTTAAATAATCTACATAACCATGACTCATCTATGGAATATATGGGTTTTAACAAGACTATTAAGGCCTCTAGAGAAACAGCTATTAACAGAGAATTTCTTTATGAGGAAAAAAGTTTATTGTCTATACAAATCCAACAATATGAATATACATGCCATTTGAACATGTTTTTGTTCTTGCAAGTATCTTTTTGTGTAGAAAATAATGTGATTATTGATAAATGAAAATTTTTTATTTCTTTTAATTGAAATTATATGGTGGTAGTTTCTACTATTGAAATTATATGATGTATTTTTCATTGGGCTTTAATGGTATTGGATTTTATTCCTTCTACTCCATAATTATTTAAATTTGTTTTAACCTGTAATTTAATTCAGCACTCTTATTAAACACATATTATGTGAAAATAATTGCATTAGGACTCAAAGAGGGAGGAAAACTTCCCAATTTCTACCCAGCAAGAATTTATAAACATGTGGGAGGTGGAAATGTGTGTGTACATATTTATGTACAATTTTAATGTATGGCTAACTTAAAATATTAAACAAATAACCAAAATGCTTTACTATTAATTGCTGGTAGCTTACTATGTACCAAACATGTTACTAAGCTTTTTAGATATATTTCCTTATTTTGTCCTTACAATTACTTTATAAGTCAGATTTTAGTTTTAAGAAGAAACTAAGACAGAAAAGTTATATCCAAGTTTCAGTTATGCACTGTAATCATAAAAGCAAAGGAGGGATGTGATATCATTCAAGTATGTTCAAAATGTCAATTTTGATGAGCCCCGAAGAAACCATTTTATTTCTCTACAGGAGGATAATTTTAGGATGGGCATTGAGAGAAAAGAAAATAGGTTTTGCAAAGTTCATAAACCAAGAAACGTTATAGTTTGTTTAAAGAATGTTAAATATAAGTAGACTATGACTAAAAGTGTGGGTTCTGGAATAAAAATACCTGGATTCAAAATCCTGCTATTAGCTGTATGACCTTGGGCAAGTTACTTAATCTTTTCTATGTGATATTTGACTCATCTGTAAATGAAACTTGCAGTTGTACCTTCCATTTACAGTGTTTTTTTTTTTTAGAATTGAATGAGATACTTTATATAAAATAATTAGACTAGGCCTGCCACATAATAAGCAATCTATGTATCATTTTATTATTACCAATAGTACTGAGTAGCCTAAAGGGACTGGTGCAGTAATGTAGCACAAATATACTAAACCTCAAAAGCATAATTTCTTTTGTACTCTATCTAGTGCCTAGCACAGAGCTGGCAAAGCCCACATTGACCACTTTCCCTTTGAAGCCATATTACTTCAGTTTTCCATATAAGATACCCAATAAATACTTCATTTTTCCATAGCTACTTTATTTAACAGTGTCATATCTTCTTTGAACTCCTTTTCTAGGAATTAGCTGGACCATTTATAAGGCTTATCATATTATAGTTGCTTTTTTTTTCTTTGTACATGGCTTATTATTCCAAAGAGACTTCAAACTCCTAGAGAAGAGAGAATATGTGTTATGTAACCATGTATTCCTTCCAGCACCCAGTGTGTTATATAGTCACAGTGATTTCTTAAGATATCCCCCCACCCCCCCAAAAAAAGAAAGCTAGTTTTCCATGGGTAAGCTACATAGTTTTTTGATAATTGTTTATTGGTTAATAATAATGATAATTCCTGTGGATTACATACTTACTATATACACATAAGGCACTGTGCTTTTTTCATATATCACCAATTTTCACAACAATTCTGCCAACAATTATAAAGAACTAGATGAAAGCAATGAATAAATAAATTGGATTAAACTTAAATGAAACAGATAATTGTAATGGAATCAGGAGAATTACCTGAAATAATTCTATGTTCATATATTGAAAGATCAGGAAAGGAAAGATCTTAGTTGAGATAGTTTACATTACTGCTTCCTTTACCAAGTGGATAATCTCACCCAATTATTCTCATTTTTTTCTTTTAAACATCTTGGATAGTGTACTTTATATCACTGTACAGTGTTCAACCTCCTAGATCTTTATGAATCTCCATTAACTACCCCATATTACTTAACCAGTTATTACAGTGTTAGTGCTTCTTAATATTATGTATCCAGCCAAGACTGTCTTTGGCAATATTGATCTTTTGTGCATTATCTATCTTTGTTCTTCCCAGTTCTTTCCCCAACACCAAATAGGATATTTAGTCTTCTCAAAGTTTTATTATTTCTTTTAATAGCTATTAATTAATCCCACTAATATGTTAGTTCTAATCTTTAGCTGAAATATTTTTAACTTATTTATATAACCCTCTACACGAGCACTTCTCTTTTTACTATAAGGGTCTTTGTATCTTAATATAGTAATCTGAATTATTTTATTTTATTTTATTTTTTTTAAAGATTTTATTTATTTAACAGAGAGAGACATAGCGAGAGCAGGAACACAAGCAGGGGGAGTGGGAGAGGGAGAAGCAGGCTTCCTGCAGAGCGGGAAGCCCAATGTGGGACTCGATCCCAGGACCCTGGGATCATGACCTGAGCCGAAGGCAGACGCTTAACGACTGAGCCACCCAGGCACCCAGTAATCTGAATGATTTTAAAAGATTTATACAATCAAGTCTCATAAATGGTGACAGTGTTGTGTTGTTTGGACTTGATTCTTTTGGGCAGGGGACAAGTATACCTTGCCTAGAACCCCATAAACCTCAAATTGTATTGTGAAAACAGTCACTTTTCTACTGATTTGTTTCACCTCCCACCTTGTCCAGCATTTCCTTCCTCTGATAAGGTTTCCATGCTCTTCATTGTTACCCTCCAACACTGCCTAGTTAACTCTTGGACTCTTTCCATATTTGTCCCTCTTTACATTTTGTTTCCATTACTAATCACTCTTTTTCATCTATTTATCTAACAAATATAATTTCCTCCTGTGCATTTGTCGTGAGTAATACAATCACTCTCATCACCTGATTTTTTTGAACTGCAGCCCTTAGATTAGTACCACAGTTTAGCTGTTGGATCTTATTTATTGATGTTCCACATTCTGCATCAAAATTTACCTTTGATGATTGCTTCATATGCCAGTTCAAATGGTGATAAGGTCTTAGTAAATTAGATAGGTGAGACTTCTTTAATGGCACCTAAAAACTGTGATAATCCACTCCCCCATCAAAGCAATGAGAACACTGAAAAAGAGTCATATCTATTGTTTCATAACTTGTGAAATTAATGAAAGGCTTGGAAAAATCCAAAGAGAATTTACTCAAGAAAATTACCCAATATCAGGAATAAGCACAGTCTCTTCAGCTCAGTGGCAGTCTTGAAAACTAGCAGTCTCTCAACCATAGTGATGCGGTGGTCAAACTAATAACTAGTAAATTAGCTGTCTAACAATCACCAAAGAGGGGCAGATCAAAATTGGAGCTCCTTTAAATGTCTCATCCTCAGAATATTGCTACTATTTGACTTATCTAGAAGTTCCTTACAAAAACTCCATTCCCAGGGCTTGTAATTATTTGACCTGACTTAGAGCTCACTCAGTGAACAAAACTTTACTTCCAGGATATTTATTAAACAGAATCAGTGATAATTATTTAACATTGCAGCTGCCAGAGGCAGCAACATAAGTTGAGACAAGTGCTTACCAGAAAACTATGTTAAATGAAGGTCTAACAAAAAAAAAAGAAAAAAAATTGAAGGTCTAACATAGTTTTGAGAATCTACAAGACTGAGCATGCAAAGGACTATGCAAATGGCTATGCAAATGCCCAGGAAAGACATGAGAAGACCCTAATCTCTCACTCCTGGTTGAGTTTGAGACCCTGTGCAAACACTAAGTAAAGGCTCAGGTAGTGTTATCTACTCCTTGAGCATTGAAGTCATTCCCAAAATACATGAAATCCTTTGCAAAGGATAGATTTTTTAGTTAAAAGCATTGTACAGTCATTAGCTGACCACTAAACTAATCAAGCAATTATTTTAGTCACCAAACAAGCAAAAATCGACAACAATGACACAAACAAAACACCAACTACAGTGAATGGAGTGAGGGAAATCTGATTTCCAAAGTTGCTATGTTATACTATTTTCAATGTCCACTTTTCAAAATAAGTTACAACACACACACACACACGCACGCACGGAAAAAAATCAATAAAAACTCCCAGAGGAAGACCATATGTCAGATTTATTTGATATACATTTTATTTTTTTAAAAGATAGATTGATTGGGAGCACCTGGGTGGCTCAGTTGTTAAGCGTCTGCCTTCAGCCCAGGTCATGATCCCAGGGTCCTGGGATCGAGCCCCACATCGGGCTCCCTGCTCAGTGGGAGGCCTGCTTCTTGCTCTCCCACTCCCCCTGCTTGTGTTCCCTCTCTCGCTGTGTCTCTCTCTGTCAAATAAATAAATAAAATCTTTTAAAAAATAAAATAAAAGATCGATTGATTATTTGAGAGAGAGAGGAAAAGAGAGAGAGAGAAAGTGGACCACAGAAAGAGAGGAGAAAGAATCTCAAGCGGACTCCCCACTGAGCATGGAGTCAGACATGAGGCTTGATCTCATGACCCTGAGATCATGATCTGAACTGAAACCAAGAGTCAGACGCTTAACCAACTGAGCCACCCAGGATCCCCCATCTGATACAAATTTTAAATCAACTATTATAAATATGTAAAAAAAAAAAGCCTACAGAAAATTATATCAAAAGAATTAAAGAAAAAAAGGGTGCTTAGTGCAGGGTCTGCTTGAGACTCTCTCTCCCTCTCCCTCTGCTCCTCCTCTCTCTCTCTCATAAATAAATAAATAAATAATCTTTAAGAATTAAAGAAAAAGTATGAATGGAAAGTTTCCCCAGATATACAATACCACTAAAAATGTAGAAATTATATTTAAATAAGAACCAAATATGAATCTCTGGAATTTAAAAGTACAATAACTGAAATGAAAAATTCTCTAGAAGGGATCATCAATAGATTTGTACTATTATGAAGAAAGAATCAGTGAAGTTGGAAATAGGCTAACTGAGATGGTCCATTCTGTAAAACTGAAAAAAAAATTGACTTTAAGACACAAAAATGTGTGTTGTGTGTACCTTAGTATTGTGGCTAAGTTATCATTGATGATGATAATGATGATGATGATATAATAGCATCATTTTAAAATTTATATGTCATGTGAAATTTTGTTATAAGATAGTTTCATAGATCTATAAGGAATATAATCAAATAAACTATCTAAAACTCTATTTAATACTTTGTCATTGTATTATCCAACTTTGCTAGCCACCACACTGTTCTCTATTCTTACAATCTCTTGCTTTTCCAATCTATAATGTTTACATTAATTTCTTTATTCATTTGCTCCCTCATTTTTACTAGTTTTTTATGGTTTCTATTAAGCACAAGGGACCATGCTCAATGTTGTATAGGATATGGAAATGACCAGGGCACATCTCAAACTTTTAAGACTATACGATCGAGTAAAGATTTGATGAGAATATAAAGAACTAAAAGTTACTCAAGGGAGTAAAAATCAAATGTCTAATAACAAGAAAGAAAAATTTTATCTACAATTTTCACATCAAATATTTGATTCCACAACTACCTAGTTGAGGTACATAGGGGAGGCATTTGCATGAGGAGGTTTTGAATTACTCCTGGAAGCAAGTTATTACATCAACAGGCATTCTTGGAATGGAAAGTAGTCCAAGCATTGGGTTCAGTATAAACCAAGATATGTAATAGAAAATTTAGGGGTTGGTTTGATGTATAGAAAACCCAACTACATGTTACTTACCAGAGACTCACTTCAGACATAAAGACACATGCAGATTGAAAATAAAGGTATCAAAAAGAATTTATCATGCATATGGAAGTGAAAAGAAAACCAGGTTAGCAATACATACATCAAACAAAATAGACCTTAAAACAAACATAGTAACAAGAGACAAAGGACACTACATAATCATAAAGGGAACAATCCAATAAGAAGATATAACAATTGTAAATATTCATGCATCCGATATGGGAACACACAAATACATAAAGTGGCTAATAACAAACATTAAAGAAGTAATCAATAGTAATACCATAACAGTAGTGGACTTTAACACCCCACTTACATCAATGGATAAGTCATTGAAATAGAAAATACAGAAGGAAATAGTGGCCTTGAATGACACATTGGACCAGATGGATCTAACAGATATATTCAGAACATTCCATCCTAAAACAGTGGAATACACACTCTTTACAAGTGCACTTGAAACATTCTCCAGAATAGGTTACATGTTAGGCCAAAAAACAGTTTTCAACAAATTCAAAAAGACTGAAGTCATACCATGCATCTTTTCTGACCAGAATGCTATAAAACTAGAAATCATCCACAGGAAAAATTCTGGAAAGAGCACAAATGCATGCAGGTTAAATGATATACTACTAAACAATGGATGGGTCAACCAAGAACTCGAAAAAGAAATCAGAAAATACATGGGGAGAAAAGAAAATGAAAACACAATGGTCCAAAATCTTTGTGATGCAGCAAAAGTAGTTCTAAGAAGGGATTTTGTAGCAATACAAGCCTACCTCATGAATTAATAAAATTCCCAAATTAAAAAAACAAAAACAAAAACTAACCTTACACCTAAAGGAGCTAGGAAAAACAACAACAACAACAACAACAACAACAACAAACAAAGCCCAGAACCTACAGAAGGAAGGATACAATAATGATTAGAGCAAAAATAAATGATATAGAAACAAAAACAAAACCCAACCAAACAAAAAAACCCACAATAGAACAAATCAGCTAGACCAGAAATTGGTTCTTTAAAAGATCAAGAAAACTGATAAACTTCTAGGCAGACTCACCAAAAGGAGAGAGGGAGAGGGGCAGAGAGAGAGAGAGAGATAACTCAAATAAACAAAATCACAAATGAAAGAAGAGAAATAACAATAAACACAACAGAAATACAAAGGATTATAAGATAATATTATGAAATATTATATGCCCATACATTGAGTAGCCCAGAATAATTGGATAAATTCCTAGAAACATATAACCTCATATAACTGAATCAGGAAGAAATAGAAAATTTGAACAGGCTGATTAACAGCAATGGAATTGAATCAGTAATTAAAAAACTCCTAAAATTCCAGAAGTCCAGGACCCAGACACCTCCACAGGTGAATTATACAAGACATTTAAATAAGAGTTAATTCCTATTCTCAACTTATTCCAAAACAGAGAAGAGGATGGAAAGCTTCCAAATGTATTCTATGAGGCCAGACTTACCTTGATACCAAAAAATAAAGATACTACCAAAAAAAAAAAAAGAATGACAGGCCAATATATTTGATAAACAAAGATGGGAAAACCTTCAAGAAAATATTATCAAAACAAATCCAACAATATATTAAAATTTTTTTTCACCAAGGTCAAGTGGGATTTATTCCTGGGATGCAAGGATGGTTCAATATTTACAAATCAACTTGAGACATAACATCAAGAAGAGAAAAAATAAAAACCATATGATCATTTCAGTAGATGCAGAAAAAGTATTTGACAAAGTACAACATCCATTCATGATAAAAACTCTCAACAAAGTAGGTTTAGAGAAAATACGCCTCAACATAATGAAGGCCACATATGAAAAACCCATAGCTAACATCACACTCACTGGTGAAAAACTGATAACTTTTCCTAAGATCAGGAACAAACCAAGAATGTCCATTTGCACCAGTTTTATTTAACATAGTACTGGAAGTCCTAGCCACAGCAATCAGACAACAAAAAGAAATAAAAGGCATCTAAATTTGTAAGGAAGAAATAAAACTTTCACTATTTGCAGATGACATGACATTATATACAGAAAACCCTAAAAAGTCCACCAAAAAAATACTAGAACTGATCAATGATTTCAGTAAGTTCAAAGGATACAAAATCAATATACAGAAATCCATTGCATTTCTATACACAAATAATGAAACAGCAGAAAGAGAAATTAAGAAAATAGCCCTATTTACAATTGCAACCAAAATAATAAAATACCTAGGAATAAACTTAACAAAGGTGAAAGACCTATATGCTGAAAACTATAAAATACTGATGAAAGAAATCAAAGATGACATGAACAAATGAAATGATTTCCCATGTTCAGATTAGGAGACCAGATATTGTTAAAATGTCCATTCTACCCGAAACTATCTACAGATTTAATGCAATCCCTGTCAAAATACCAACAGCATTTTTAACAGAAATGTAATAAATTACTCTAAAATTTGTATGGAACTGCAAAAGACCACAAATAGCCAAAGCAATTTTGAAAAAGAACAAAACTGGAGGCAACTCAATCCCAAATTTTAAGATATACTACAAAGCTGTTATAATCAATAGAGTATGGTGCTAGACTAACATAAATAGGTATATAGATACATGAAATAGAATATACAGCTCAGAAATAAACCCATGATTATATTGTCAATTAATGAACAATATACAAAGCAAGAGTATACAATGGGGAATAAACAATCTCTTCAACAAATGTGTTGCAAAAAGTGGACAGCAACATCCGAAAGAATGAAACTGAATCATTTTCTTACACCATACACAAAAATAAACTCAGAATGGATAAATGTCAGACCTGAAACCATAAAATTCATAAAAGATAGCACAGGAAGTAATTTCTCTGACAGTAGTCATAGCAATATTTTTCTAGATAAATCTTCTAAGGCAAGGGAAATAAAAGCAAAATAAACTATTGAGATTACATCAAAATAAAATCTGCACAGTAAAGGTAACAGCCAACAAAAGTAAAAGACAACCTACTGAATGGGAGAAGATATTTGCAAATGACACATCCAATAAAGGGTTAGTATACAAAATATAGAATATACACAATTCAACAATATACCAAGATCAATGTCAACGATTTTTCCCCCTATGTTTTCTTCCAGGGGTTTTATAGTTTCAGATCTTTTTTTTTAACTCTTTAATTCATTTTGAGTCCATTTTTGTGAGTGGCATAAGGTATGGGTCCAATTTTATAGTTTTACATGTGAATATCCAGTTTTCCAAACGACATTTGTTAAACGGACTATCCATTCCCCCATTAAATATATCTTGTCAAAGATTAGTTGACTCATGTGTATGTGTATGTATAAATATATATTTCTGGGCTTGTGATTTTATTCCACTAGTCTATTTGTCTGTTTTCATGCCAGCACCATGCTATTTTGATTATTGTAGCTTGTATTATAGTTTGAAATCAGAAAGTGTGATGCCTCCAGTTTATTCTTCTTTCTCAATATTGATTTGGGTATTGGCCTTTTGACATTTGATACAAATTTTAGGATTGCCTTTTGTATTTCTGTGAAAATGTTTGTTTGAATTTTGATAGGGATTGCATTGAATCTATAGATGGCTTTGGGCATTATGAATATTTTTATAATATTAATTCTCCATTAATCCATAAACATGGGATATCTTTTCATTTAATTGTGTCTTCAAACAATCTTTCATCAATGTTTCAGTTTTTTGGTGCACAATATCCTTAGTTAAATTTATTCCTAAATATTTTATTGTTTTTTATGCTATTATAAGTGGAATTCTTGGACCACAGGGTGTTATACACAAACAATGAATCATGGAACACTACATCAAAAACTAATGATGTACTGTATGGTGACTAACATAACATAATAAAAAATATTATAAGAGGAAATAAATAAGTGGAATTATTTTCTTTATTTCTTTTTCAGATAGTTTATTGTTAGGGTATAGAAATAAAACTGATTTTTGTATGTTAATTTTGTACCGTCCAACTTGACTAATTCATTTATTGGTTCTAACTGTGTGTGTGTGTGTGTGTGTGTGTGAAGTCTTTAGGATTTTCTATAGATAATATCATTTCTTCTGCAAATAGAGAAAATTTTACTTCTTCCTTTCCCATTTAGATGCCTTTTTTTTTCCTTGCCTAATTACTTTAGCTAGGACTTCCAGTACCATGTTGAATAAAAGTGATAAGAGTGGGCATTCTTGTCTTGTTCATTTTAGAGTAATGTCTTTTAGTTTTTTGGTTTTGTTTGTTTTGTGTTTGAATATGATGTTGGTTCTGTGAAATAGTTAAAGGAGTATCATGTCTATAATTTATTTTCAAATGGTCCAGAAAACTATATATATATGTATATATATAGTAAACAATGTATATATATATATATATTACTCTAAAATCATGAACAAGACAAGAGTGCCCACTCTTACCACTTTTATTCAATATGTCACTGTATAGATAGATACATATATATGTATATACAGACATATATACATAAGACATACATAGAGAAGGAGAAACTAAATAGTACAATGTTGATAGCATTTGGGGAATCTAGGGGAAAGGTGTTTGGATGTCTTTGCATCATTTTGCAGCATTATTATAATTCTGAAATTATTTTAAATGAAAAGATTAAAAATTTAAATGTAATAATAAAAAACTATTGTTAATATACACTTTACATTTCATAATCCCTCTTTACAATTACACAAATTTACTAAAGAATGTTGTAAGCAAACTTTATTATCTATTAACATATGATAAAACAATAAAAGTGGTAGTAGTCAAGGGGCACTTGGGTGGCTCAGTCAGTTAAGCATCTATCTTCAGCTCAGGTCATGATCCTGCAGTCCTGGGATTGAGCTCCATGTTGGGCTCCCTGCTCAGTGGGGAATCTGCTTCTCCCTTTCTGCTCTCTCTCTCAAAAAAATAAAATCTTTAAAAAAAAGTGGTAGTAGTCATTGTAACTTCAATTTTTTGGTCTTCCTTTTTATTTATAATTTTTTTTGAGAGAGGGAGAGTGTGAGAGTGTGGGGGGAGGGGCAGAGTCAGAGGGAGAGAGAGAATCCCAAGCAATTTCCATGCTCAGTGTGGAGCCTGACAGCAGGCTTGATCTCACAACCCTGAGATCATGACCTGAGCTGAAATCAAGAGTTGGATGCTTAATCAACTGAACCACCCAGGTGCCCCTGGTCTTCCTTTTTATTTTTTAAAAGATTTTATTTATTTATTTGAGAGAGAGATAGAGCGAGTGTGCACACAGAGTGAGAGGGAGAAGCAGACTCCTGCTGAACAGGGAGCCTGATGTGGGGCTCAATTCCAGGACCCGGGGATCATGACCTGAGCAGAAGGCAGACACTTAACCAACTGAGCCACCCAGAGGCCCCTGTTTTTCCTTTGTAAATGTTAATTTAGTATATTAAAACTTTCCCCAAATTGCTACATAGTGATTATATATAAATAATGATTTTTAAGTATATAATAGGGAAAAGATTTTGCCCCCTTTTTCCTCCCTCTTTGTATTACTTTCTTCCTTTTTACCTTCCTCCTTCCCTTTTTTTCCTTCATTTTTGCTTCTTTCTTGTTCTCAGTTAGTGGATGTTTGCTAAGTATCTATGAAATACTCAACAATGTGCTAGATGTAAGATGAGGATAAGGTACATGGGAGGCATGAAAATAAGAGAGGGAGACAAATGGAAAACTCCAAAGTAGAGGATATTGAAAACTACTTGAAGGAAACAAATATTCCTTGAATTGACCACTCTCTCACCATTTTGTACATCAGAAAATCAGAAGCTCAGGTTACCACTACAGGAACTATCCTCAAATCTAGGAAGTAATTTATAAATCTACTTTGGATACAATAAGTATGATGCATTTAGCTAACTACTTTTGAAAGTGATTGTGTATTTACCTTTCTGTAAGACACTGTACTTGTTAAGTACTGACTACATGGAAAAGCACTCTGGGCAATTTAGCAGACTGAACACACAGAGGCAGTTTTCAGAAGTATCTCTATATCAATTATCTGTAGGTTTTGATAACTTCCTCCATGTGCAAGGCGGACATCTCACCTTACTGCATTCCACTCATATGCATCTCAAAAGGGTTTACCAAGTGCAGTTCATAGATATGGAAGAGCAACCCATGCATTTAAGTATAATGATGTTATAGCTATAAAGACATTTACAAAGGAAGATGCAAAAAGTTCTGTAGTGCAAGGTAGCATTAAGTTAAGCACTACCATTTGTATGCATTTTTATGAGACTATTTATTCATTCAACTCTTTTATTCATTAAAAACAAAAGTACTTAGTATAACAACTGTCACCATCTCCTTGGCCTAAAACAGATTAACTTAGATCATTTTTAAAAAATACATTCAAGCATCAAGTGAATTACTTTCCTTTTAACATTTCAAGGCCTTTGTATTACAGATCTCAATGAACATCTGTATTCCACTGTAGAGATAGATTTAAAATTTATACATATATTCTATTCTTTCTTGGTTATTTTAAGAGTACCTGAGAATGGAGGTGGGGGTGCCTCCAGACAGTGTTAAGTGACAGACCGAAATTTATACCTGAATGCAGAGAATAATCTAAGCAAGATGGAGCAGTATGCGAAGCTTGTCTTCTTGGATTTTTTTGCTCTTTTCTCCCACCCATCCATGACTACAACTCTCCTTAAACATAAAGGAAAGTTCTTTTATAGCCATCTTTCTGTGTCTAAAGTAATTCATTCAAGTTTATTATAACTCTGGTGTATGAAATGTGGTGTTATCCTCTTAAGGTAATTTGTGCTTTAATATTTAATATTGCAAAAAGAATCCTGGAGGGGATCTGAGTTGTGTTCTGTCTTTGCCACTAAATTGCTTTGTAGCTGTGGGTAAGGCTCCACCCCCATGTGTAAACTGAGCCAGATTGATTATTGTCACATCTCAATGAGGGGAGAAGTATATAACAATGTGAGGGAAGGTAGTTTGTAAAAATCATACAGGTAATCTGAATAAACCCCACCCCTGGGAATTGCTTCTTGTTACACATACACTTCTACTTGAGAATCACTAGACTAGAAGATCTTGTAGGTGTATTTTTGCCACCAAATTCATAGCAGATAATGTACAGGAGCACTCATACATTTGTGTGTCACTCAAATGCTGATTTGTGACTCAGGAAAAATGTACAAATACAAGTAAGAGTGATATTTCTATAAGGAAAGCCTTGCATCTGCTATGATGCATAAAAAGCAGTTATTTCATTTTATGTTAACTATTCACTCAACTTATTAGCAATAACAGCTAACAATAAATGTTCATTATCAGTAATAAAATGCTTATCACATTTCTCACAATTCAATGGGATAAAACAGTAAATACTAAAACAAATAAACAAACAACAAAACTGTAGCTCCTTAAGTTATATGGTTCTAAAATTCTATTAATCTCTAGTGGCCAGAATTCTAAGTTCCAGAACAGATGAATAAGGGAAATATTTGGGAATAGAGAGCTCTGATGATGTATTCTAAAGCCCTCTACACTGACACCCCCTTAATTGATATTTGTATAAAATTTGCTGTGGCTGTCTTGGGATGAATGAATGAAAGTATGCATTTTATTAGCCACATACTGATGACTGTTCTTTTTTCTTGGGTTTGAATCACAAATCTCTCATTTACTAATTTTGTGACTGGGCAAGTCTCTGTACCTTTCCTAACCCCAGTTTCTTCATGGAAATAATATAAGGATAATGATGGCCATCTCATACGGAGTTGGTGAAGATTAAATTAGCTATTGTATTGGCACTTGCTTCATAGACTAAATCTGAGGAGTTACATGGAAGAAAATGTGAGAGCTTGTCAAGCAGAAAGTGAGCTATGGATGCCTATTCCAGTGAGGTAAGCATTTAGTATATTTGGGTAAGACGAGAACTTGTTATAACTCCATGTTGGGCCAATTTAGGCATAAGAATTGATAGGAAACAACATAAGATCTCGATATAACTGTTGGTTAAATGAAATAGCTCTAAGTCAGCTAGACTTTCCAGTAGTTTTCAGTTCTAGTTGAATATTCAAATCACTTGGGGGTGCTTTTAAAAAATATATTCATCTGGGCCCAATCCAGACTAATTAAATCAGAATCTTTGGGAAGTGGTGCCTGAGCACCAATATTTTCTTTAAGTCCCTTTTGGTAAATTTCATATGCAACAATGATTAAGAGACACTGCATCTAAGTAATTATGCAAAGTTGTCAAATTTGCCATTTCCCCTAGGTTCCAAATATTCTTCTCCAGGTCTTTCGTGTCACCTGGTAAACAACTCAATTACTTCAGAGTGAAGTGCCTAGGAATGAATCTTAAACAGTGAAACTTCTAGCCCTATAAGATCAGGCAGGGTATGAGTGCTGTCCTGGCTTAGCCCTGATGCACTGCACACTAGACTTTTGGATCTAGGTGAGTTTCCTAGTGCTCCTTAAATCTTGTCATCTAGGTATTTCACTGTCTTCTTTATCCATGTATAAGTCCTTTAGACTATAAGAAAAATCAGTGTTATGTACCAGTGGGCTTCCCTGATGGAAAGGAGATGCTCTTCTACTGCTCAGCTGTTCCCTCTGGAGGCAACTGCAGCAATCTAATCAAACTATTTGGTATTTGTGCTGCATTTGTTCAGAGCTATGACATAGAATAGCTCTGCCTATAGATCATGAATGATGAGGAATATAAGGTTATAGTTAGATAAATTTATTTCTAAACAAGGTGGGTTTTTTTCTGAAGTAATGGAATCTACTTCCTGATTAAAAATCTGGGCTGGCCTTCCCACTTGCTTTGGTTAACAGAACAAAGCGAATGCAACAGTGTGCCAATTGAGAGCCTAGGTTCTTTGCAAACATATTTCTCTCTTGAAATTCTGACTCTCAATGAGAACATAATGAAGTTAGTCTGATAGAAATTGAGAGACTGTGTAAAGCAGTGCTATTTGTCCTAGACAAAACCCAAAGTGACCAGTGAGATGACTGAAGACAAATGATCAAAGCAAACTGAGATAACTCAAACCTGTTCCTGATCAGCAGAATCGCTTAGCCAATCTGTAGACTAATTAAAAATAATAAGTTTCTGTTTTAAACCACTAAGTTTTGAAATGATTTGTTAAATGTTGCAAATATCTTAAGAGTGATTAAAAATCTTTAATCCAGAAAAGATATAACATGTGCACAGAGTAGGAAGTATACAACCACTGAGATGTTTGTATTTTTCCCAATTCTCTCTTCTGTTGGTGCCAGAAATGGTCATTTGGATTAAACTTTGCCCCTACTCATCACAGTTTGTGGTTCATTTAAAGAAAAAAAGTCAAAATGATAAACTGAAATTTATTTTTTTAAAGATTTTATTTATTTATTTGTGAGAGAGAGAGCACACACAAGGAGAGCGACAGATAGAGGGAGAAGCAGGCTCCCTCCTGAGCAAGGAGCCTGATACGGCACTTGATCCCAGGACTCTGGAATCATGACCTGAGCTGAAGGCAGACACTTAACTGACTGAGCCACCCAGGCATCCCGATAAACTGAAATGTATTTACTCATCTTCATGACAATTATAATTAGTTTTGTGGGGAAAATAAGTAATTCACTTTGCACACTACTGTATCTCTCTACTATTTGGCACATAATAGGTGCTCTATAGATCTTTGAATGTGTGAATGAATAGTTGCAATAACAAATATCTGAAGGCAGAAGTGGCAGAAGAAATTGGTAATGTTTGGAATGAAGGATAGAAGATTTGGAAAGAGTGTGATAACTTCCTGAAAATACTTTCAGGACTGCCATAGGAAAACTTATATCATCTCTTGGTTAGCAGGGAGGTAATAAGTAGTAAGCTCCTTATTACTCAGGTGTGTCAAGCAGAGGCTAAGTGATCATCCATTACCTCTTCTGCAGAGTGTTTTCATTGGATAAAAGATTCAATTTTGGAAGATCTTGCCTACTCAAAGTTTCTGAAAATGCCAGTCCTCTGAAACATTACAGTTAGTGCCTAGCACTTGAATGAAAATGTGTAGGATAGATTATTTGCCTTGCTGGCTGCAACATTACAAGAAACAGTCCAATGCAGCAAGTTATAGTGGTATAGGTTTTGGTATAAGACTGATCTAGGTTCAGTTCCTGGTTGTGCTACTTAAAAAAAATAGCCTCAACATTATATCTAAATTCTCAGAAATTGTCATATTTATAAAATGGGAATGATAGAAATGGAACTTATGATAAAGGATTACTAAATGGGTAAAGCTTTATGCTTAACAAATAATAAGAGCTTAGCAAATATTATCTACTACCTCTATTATTACATGTATTTTGATTATCATCATAGCCTAATTATTGAGAAAGATCAAGAAAAGAGAACACGGTGAGAGCCAATGGGACATTTATTTTGAATTGTCTCTATTTATATAAGGCACTTGTATATGCCTTTGTGGAGTTGATTGTGTATATATATATATATACACACACACATATATATCACATCTTCTTTACACATTCATCAATCCACGGACGCTTGGATTGCTTCCATATTTTGGCTATCATAAATAATGCTGCTATACACATAGGACTGCATGTATCCCTTTGAATTAGTGTTTTTATATTCTTTGGGTTAAGTACCCAGTAGCATGATTACTTAATGGTAGGATGGTTCTAGTTTTAGCTTTTTGAGGAAAACTTCATACTGTTTTGTACAGTAGCTGCACCAGTTTGCATGCACACAGTGTAAGAAGGTTCCTTTTTCTCCACATCCTCGCCAACACCTATTGTTTCTTATGTTTTTCACTGAAGCCATTCTGACAGGTGTGAGTTGATACCTCATTGTAGGATTTCAAACTTTTTATTTAAATTCCGGTTAATTAACATGCAGTGTTATATTAATTTCAGGTGTACAATATAGTAATTCAACATTTCCATATACCAGTTTGTTCTCTGTAGTTAATAGTCTGTTTCTTGGATTGTTTCTCTGTCTCATATTTTTCCCTTTGCTTGTTTGTTTTGTTTCTTAAATTTAACATATAAGTGAAATTATATTTGTCTTCCTCTGAATTATTTCACTAAACATTGTACTCTCTAGTTCCATCAATGTCATTGCAAATGGCAAGACTTCACACTTTTTTATGACTGAGTAATATTCCATTGTGTATATATATATTCCAGATCTTCTTCAGGCTCCCTGCTCAGAGGGGAGTCTACCTCTCCCTCTCCCTCTGCCTCTCCCCCTGCTCATGCACTCTCTCTCTCAAACAAATAAATAAAATCTAAAAAAAAATATGCAAGGTGCACCTGGGTGGCTTAGTTGGTTAAGCGTCTGCCTTTGGCTCAGATCATGATCTCAGGATCCTGGGACCGAGCCCCATGTTGGGCTCCCTGCTCAGCGGGGAGTCTGCTTCTCCCTCTCCCTCTGCTTCTCTCCCTGCTCATGCTCTCTCTCTCTCTCTCAAATAAATAAGATCTATATATTCTACTTCTTCTTCATCCATTTATTAGTCAATGAACATTTGGGGTGTTTCCATGATTTGGCTATTGTAGGTAATACTGCTATAAACATTTGGGGTGAATGTATTTCTTCAAATTAGTATTTTTGTTTTCTCTGGGTAAATATCTAATAGTGCAATTACTGGATTGTAGGGTAGTTCTATTTTTAACTTTGAGGAATCTTCATACTGTTTTCCAGAGTGGCTGCACCATTTTACATTCCCACCAGCAGTGTAAGAGGGTTCCCCTTTCCCCACATCCTCACCAACATCTTTTCTTTCTTGTGTTAATTTTAGCTGTTTTGACAGGTGGGAGGTGGTATCTCATTGTGGTTTCGATTTGTATTTCCCTTATGCCAAGTGATGTTGAGCATCTTTTAATGTGTCTATTAGCCTTTGGAAAAAATGCCTATTCATGTCTTCTGTTCATTTCTTAACTGGATTTTTGTTTGTTTTTGGGGGGGGTGTTGAGTTTGATAAGTTCTTTATATATTTTGGTGCTAACCCCTTATCAGATATATCATTTGCAAATATCTTCTCCATTATGAATGTTGCCTTTTAGTTTTGTCGTTTCCTTCACTGAGCAGAAGCTTTTTCTCTTGATGAAGTCCCAATAGTTCATTTTTGCTTTTGTTTCCCTTGCCTCCAGAGACATGTCTAGTAAGAAGTTGCTATGGCAGATGCCAAAGAGGTTACTGCCTGTGTTCTCCTCTAGGATTTTGATGGTTTCCTATCTCACATTTAGGTCTTTCATCCTATTTGAATTCATTTTTTGGTGTGGTGTAAGAAAGTGGTCTAGTTTCAGTCTTTAGCATGTTGCTGTCCAGTTTTCCCAACACCATTTGTGAAAGAGACTGTCTTTATTCCATTGGCTATTCTTTCATGCTTTGTTGAAGATTAGTTGACAATATAGTTATGGGTCCATTTCCAAGTTTTCTATTCTTTTCATTAATCCATGTGTCTTTTTTTGTGCCAGTACCATACTATTTTGATTACTACAGCTGTGCAATATAGCTTGAAGTCCGGAATTGTGATGCCTCCAGCTTTGCTTTTCTTTTTCAAGATTGCTTTTGCTATTTGGGTTCTTTTGTTGTTCCATACAAATTTTAGGATTGCTCTAGCTCTATGAAAAAATGCTGGTCTTATTTTGATGGGGATTGCATTGATTGTGTAGATTGCTCTGGATACTATAGACATTATAATAATGTGTGTTCTTCAATCCATGTGTATGGGACTTCTTTCTATTTCTTTGTGTGGTCTATAATTTCTTTCATCAGTGTTTTATAGTTTTCAGCATATAGGCCTTTCACCTCTTTGGGTAGTTTTTTTCATAGGTGTCTTATTATTATTGGTGCAAATGTAAATGGGATTGTTTTCTTAATTTCTCTTTCTGCTGCTTCATTATTGATGTATAGAAATGGAACAGATTTCTGTTGGTTTTTTGTTTGTTTGCTTTTTGTTTTTATCCTGTGAATTTACTGAATTTATTTATCAGTTCTAGCAGGCTTTTTCTGATAAATTCTTTGGGTTTTCTATACATAGTATCATATCCTCTGCAAATAGTGAGCTTTACTTCTTCCTACCAATTTTGATACATTTTCTGTCTTTTTGTTGTCTGATTGCTATGGCTGGAACTTCCAGTACTATGTTAAATAAAAGTTGTGACAGTGGGTATCTTTGTCTTGTTCCTGACTGTAGAGGAAAAGCTCTCAGTTTTTGCCCACTGAGTATAATGTTAGCTGTGGGTTTTTCATATACGACCTTCATTATGTTTATGTATGTTCCTTCTAAACCTACTTTGTTAAGGGTTTTCATCATGAATGGATGTTATACTTTGTCATATGTTTTTATTGCATCTATTGAGATGAACATATGATTCACATCCTTTCTCTTATTGATGCAATGTATCACATTATTTGATTTGCAAATATTGAAACACTCTTGCAACCCAGGATTAAATCCCACTTGAATGTGGTGATGTTTTTTTTTATTGTATTCGTGGATTTGGTTTGCTAGATTTTTGTTGTTGTTGTTGTTGTTGAGGATTTTTGTACCTATACTCATCAGAGATATTGGCCTGCTGTTTTCTTTTCTTTCTTTCTTTCTTTTTTTTTTTTTTTTTGGTGTCTTTATCTGGCCTTGGTGTCAGGGTAATGAATGTGAAAATTTTTCTTCTTTTTCTGTCTTTTGGAATTGTTTGAGAATAGGTATTAACTCTCCCTTAAATGTTTGGTAGAATTCACCTGTGAAGCCATCTGGTCCTGGACTTTTGTTTCTTGGGAGTTTTTTGATTACTGATTCAGTTTCTTTGCTGGTAATTAGTCTGTTCAAATTTTCTATGTCTTCCTGTTCAGTTTTGGTAGGTGATATCTTTCTAGGAATTTTTCCGTTTCTTTTAGGCTTTCCAGTTTATTAGTGTATAGTTTTTCATAATATTCTCTTAGAATTGTTTGTAATCCTGGGTGCCTGGGTGGCTCAGTTGGTTAAGCGTCTGCCTTTAGCTCAGGTCATGATCCCAGGATCCTGGGATCAAGTCCCATATTGGGCTCCCCACTCAGTGGAGGGGCCGCATCTCCCTCTGCCCCTCCTCCCTGCTTGTGCACTCTCTCTCTCACAAAAGTAAATAAAATCTTTAAAAAAATATCCATCAAGCATTATTTTTTTAAAAAAAGAATTGTTTGTATTTCTGTGGGGGTTTTGTTGTTGTTATTTCTCCTCTCTCATTTGTGATTTTATTTATTTGGGCCATTTCTCTTTTTTTCTGTATAAATCTGGTTAACATTTTATAAATTGTACTGATTTTTCAAAGAACCAGCTCCTGGTTTCATTGATGTCCTATTATCTTTTTTGTTTCTATATCATTTATTTCTGATCTAATCTTTATTGTTTTATTCCTTCTGCTGGCTTTGGGTTTTATTTTTCCCTTTCTAACTCCTTTACATATAAGGTTAGATTGTTCATTTGAGATTTTTCTTGCTCTTTACGTAGGCCTGTATTGCTATAAACTTCCCTCTTAGAAGTGCTTTTGCTGCATCCAAAAGTTTTGGACCATTGTGGTTTCATTTGTTTCCATGTACTTTTTAATTTCTTCTTTGATTTCCTGGTCATCCATTCATTGTTTAGTAGCACGTTATTTAACCTCCATGTATTTTTGGTCTTCCCAGATTTTTTCTTATGGTTAACTTCTAGTTTCATAGCTTTGTGGTTAGAAAAGTTGCATGGTATGACTTTGATATTTTTGATATTGTTGATGTTTTGTGGTCTAATATGTGATCTATTCTGGAGAATGTCCCTGTGGACATGAAAAGAATGTGTATTCTGCTCTTTTAGTATGGAATGATCTGATTATATTGGTTAAATCCATCTGGTCCAGTGTATCTTTCAAAGTCACTGTTTCCTGTTGGTTTTCTGTTTAGATGATCTTTTTATAAGTGAAGTGTTACAGTCCCCTACTATTATTGTATTATTATTATTAATTAGGTCTTTTATGTTTGTTATTAACTGTTTGATGTATTTGGGTGTTCCTATATTGGGTGTGTAAACACTTACAATTGTTATGTCTTCTTGTTGGATTGCTTATTTCATATCATGTCCTTCTTTGTCTGTTATTACAGTCTTGGTTTTAAAGTCTATTTTGCCTGATATAATTTTTTCTATCCCAGCTTTCTTTTGACATCCTTTGGCATGGCAGATATTTCAGCACCCCTTCACTTTCAACTGCAGGTATCTTTAGATTGAAAATGAGTCTCTTTTAGACAGCATGTAGATATGTCTTCTTTTTTAATCCATTCTGTCAGCCTATGTCTTTTATTGGAGCATTTATTCTATTTATATTCAAAGTAATTAGCAATAGATAGGTGTTTATTGCCATTTTGTTACTTGTTTTGTGGTTATATCAGAAGACTTTCTCTGGTCCTTTCTTGTGTTTCTTATTTTCATGGTTTGCTGGTTTTCTTTAATGGTATATTTGGATTTCATTCTCTTTATTCTTTGCATATTTATTAGTAGTTTTTGATTTGTGGTTAGCATTAGGTTTGTATATAACCTCTTTATTGTACATATAGTAGTCTATATTAAGCTGATGGTTATTTAAGTTTGCATCCATTCTTTACTCCTCTCCTCCCCACCTTTTATGTATATGATGTCATATTTTACATCCTTTTATTTTGTGAGTTCCTTTACTGATTTTTACAGAAATAATTTTAACTGCTTTTGTATTTCACAGCTTCATAATTTCATTTTTGGTTTCTCTTTTCCACTAAAAGTGTCCTTTTTAATATTTCTTACAGGGCTGGTTTAGTGGTCATGAACTTCTTTAGTTTTGCTTGTCTTGGAAAATTTTACCTGTCCTTCCATTCTGAATGATACCCTTCTTGGGTAGAGTATTTTTGCCTGCAGGTGTTTCCCATTCAGCATTTTGGATATACCATGCCCCGCCTTTCTGACTTGGAAAGTTTCTGCTGAAAAATCTGGTGATAATCTTATGGTGTTTCCATTGTATGTAACTATCTTCTTTTGTTGTTTTTCACATTTCTTTTCTTCATCACTCTATTTTACCACTTTAATTATAATATATCTTGGTGTGGATCTGCTTTTGTTGATTTTGCTGGAAGTTCTCTTTTATTCCTGGATTTATAGATCTATTTCCTTCCCCAGATTAAGGAAGTTTTCAACTATTATTTCTTCAAATAAATTCTCTGCTCCTTTTCTTTTCTTCTTATTCTTCTTCTGGGACTGCTATAATGTGATTTTTTTTTAAAGATTTTATTTATTTATTTATTTGACAGAGAGAGACACAGCGAGAAAGGGAACACAAGCAGGGGGAGTGAGAGGGGGAGAAGCAGGCTTCCCCACAGAGCAGGGAGCCCGATGCGGGCCTTGATTCCAGGACCCTGGGATCATGACCTGAGCTGAAGGCAGACGCTTAACCGACTGAGCCACCCAGGCATCCTATAATGTGATTGTTAATTAAATTTGATGGAGTCACTGAGCTCCCTAAGTCTATTCTCATTTTGCATAATTTCTGTTTCTCTTTTGTTTGGCTTAATTAATCCATTACTCTGTCTTCTAGGTCATTATTTGTTCCTCTGCTCCTTCCAGCCTGCTGTTTATTCCATCATGCATAATTCTCATTTCATTTATTGAGCTCTTTATCTCTGCTATGTTATTCCTTATCTCTATGTTAATGGTCTCACTAATATCCCCCACTCTTTTCTTAAGTCCAGTGAGTATTCTTCTGATCATTGGTTTAAATTCACCATCAGGCAGGTTGGTTATATCAGTTTCACTTAGATCTCAAGCTATGGCCTTTTCCTGCTCTTTCATTTGGGATAAATTCCTCTGTCTTCTTATTTTGTCTAAGTCTCTGTGCATGTTTATGTGTATTAGGAAAGTAATCTCTGTCTCCTGTTCTTTAGGGCAATGGCTTTATGAAGAAGAGGTTCTGTAGTTCCTTGCAGTGTAGTGTCCCCAGAGGCTGGTGCTTCTGTGAGTGTCTCCAGTGTATGATGCGTGTGCTCTGCTGTTGCATCCTGGCTGATTGATCCTTTAGGCCAGCCATCTGCAGAGGATCTCTTTGCTTGTTGTGGGCTGTGTTTGATCCCTGGCCTGAATGTGGCAAGTTTTAACTTGGTGTGCTCTGGTCTGCTTGTGAAATGAAACCTGTCTCTGAAGCCACTGGAATTGTGGCTGTGCAAAGCTCCTAGTTTGGGAGATGCAGTGTTGGCAGGGGCTTGGGCTGGACTTCTGGTTGAGGGGGCCCACCGTGCTGGAACTGAGGCAAGCATGACTGGGAAGGACAGTTCTTCCAGAGAGCCAGGGGTGGGGTGGGGCAGGACATTGTGTAAGCAAGTTAGGTAGCAATTGTGGGAGCTGTGCTGGTTCCCACAGGTGTCTTTGTGTTTATGCTGAGGATCAGGGGAGAGAAATGGTCCTGCCTGTTCCTTTTTTTCTTGGAGGGGTCTGGCCATTAATGTTGCCTATCTTGGACACACACTCCAAGCTGAGCAACTATCCTCCCCACTCACTGTGTGCCCTAAGTTCTCTTCAGATTGCTGTTTCTACACACTATATGTCCATAGGCACTTTGCCCTGCCTTTTCTCTAAGAGCAGCCCCAATGTCCTCTGAGCTCTCCCAGAGCCTAACATGCTGACCTTTAAAATTCGAGGTTTTAAGCCCCACTGCTTGCAAAACCTCACAAAATCAGCCCTTCTCACTTTCCAAGCCAATTGTTATGGGGAATCATTTTCCCCATGCCCACCATTCTGTGCTAGTTTGTCTTTCACTCTTCTCCACAACCAAAGCTCCCTCCCCACCACAGCAGCCATGATCCATTTTTCTTCCAAGCCACATCTCAGTGCTTCCTAACTTCTTCAATGTGGCCTCTTCTCTACCTTTAGTTGTGGAGCTTGTTCTGCCAGTCTTCAGATTGATTTCTGGGGTATTTAGGATGATTTGATAGTTATCTAGTTGTATTCATGGGACGAGGTGAGCTTAGTGTCCTCTTAATCTACTGTCATCTTCAATATCCATGGGAATCTCTTTAGTCTCAACAGAAGTCAGTTTGTTTTGTTCATTGATTGTGAGAGAGGGATCATTAGTCTATGTTTATTCGGGTCACACAGAAGTCTAGTGCTAATTTTGGTCAATAGCGATTACTCATCTCTCCACAATTTAGATCACCTGAGAATAAGTGAACATAAGCAGACAAATCACCTAAACCACTTTCCTAGTTTATATGAACAATAGACTGGCACTGGGTTTTTGTTTGTTTGTTTCGATTTTTGTTTTTTGTTTGTTTGCTTGTTTTTTAACAAGTGACTAGAAAGCTTACAACTAGATCCCTGGCCTCCACTTACCCTTGATTCTCCATTAGGAAAAATCATATAGAAGAATATGCCAGGGGTGCCTGGGTGGCTCAGTCAATTGATTAAGTGTCTGCCTTCAGCTCAGGTCATGATCCCAGGGTCTTGGGATCAAGTCCTGCATCAGGCTCCTTGCTCAACAAGGAGCCCATTTCTCCCTCTCCTGCTCCCCCTGTTTTTGTGCTCTCTCTCTCTCTCTGTCAAATAAATAAATAAAATCTTTAAAAAAGAAAAATATGCCAAGTAGAAATGTGTCTTTGTCAAGACATGTTATATATCCCCCCTTTTCTTTCTCTCATATCAAGTATTGTCTCTGTAGATACCACCTCTTACTCCTACAACATTTCCATTTTATCTTGCCTTCAGCAAATTGGTAGCGATTCCTAAAAAGAGGTTAAATGGACACAGACTTCCAATGTAATAATATACATTAAGTGGCTTTGGTGAGGCTTAACTCCTCAAAACTGGTGATAATGGGCTTATGAGACATGAAGGTACCTAGGAGATTTTCTTCAGGGGCCAAAGAGGTATCTAATTGCATGAAGATGCTGAAGTGTGAGACAGGAGGAGTGGTATAGAAAAGTGGAGAATGAATATCTCACTAAATAGTGTCCAATTCATTTATTTAAAAATGCTGGTCATCCCAAGTAAAATGCAGTTAAAGTTTAGATTCTACTTGCTTGGCTTTGACTTGTGGTCCCACAAAGCCCAAAGGAAAGTTTCTCAAATATTCCAATCCTAGAGCTTGTAGCAAGTAGTGTTAGCATAACTTGAAACTGAAGGACCAGTCAGAAGCCCATCAAAGTCTCCTCAAAATTGCAGTAATATCCCTAGAAATCCTATCCCAGGCATTGTCTTGGAGATCATCCCAGTTAGGTCATGCCTAAATACACTTTTCTAAGGGCCTTCTTAAAGACCCTCCTTTCCTTCCCACTTTTAAGTTTATTGCCGAAGTTTCCCACTGTATGGGAAATAGATTATATTTATTCATCTAGATTGCAGAGTGGTAATGGTGATACTCTTCAGGGAGGTGCTTATGTCAGCTGTGCCTCCAGTGGTTCTGTTCAAAGCCACTCCCTTTGGGGCTCTAATTAGGATGAACTGCCAGAGACTTGTTTCTCACTTATGCTTAGATGCACTACCCTTTGGCTTCTCTAAGCTCTGATTAGCCTTCTTCCATGATGTGTAGGAATAGACAGAAGATTAATGATTAATTATCTCATTTAATTTTGCTTTTGATAAGACAGCAGTCATAGCTATTGTCCTTTATCATGTAGAAAGGCACACTTCTGATACTGCTTGGGTCTTTGAAAACAAGGCCAAGAGTACCAGAGCAATTAAAATTAAAGAGAAATCATAAATTCTATTGGGATTTAGTATGTTATTTAATTCTTCTGACAGGGGCTGAATCCCAGGGATGATAGAAAAGCCTGGATATTGGTTGCCAGCCCAGAGACATGGCTAATTACAAATTGGAATTTTGTCTGACTTGGGGCCAGAGACCTCTCTAAACTGATTTTTAATGGCCTTGCTCCATCCTACTGAGCTAAATATGTCAGTCAACAAAATTCACTGCATTCCTATTGCATACTTTGTCCTGATTTAGTGATGGAGAAAACCCAGAAAGAGAAGATTAAGTTGTGGCTTTTGTGAAGGTCACATCTAGGGAGTTCCTCTAAGAATGATGCATATGGAAGGACAATTCTCAATTCTATTTCCATGGAGTTCTACATTTGACAATGTTTCTCCTTATGTATAGTTACATTAGATTTTACAGAGACCCTAAGTAGAAGCATGTACTAATTTAGTGAATCAGGGCATGAATTAATGCTATAGAAGAATCTAGCAGAACAGTGTTTCCTGATAGCTCCAAATAATTTTCTCTATTATAAACTTGGAAGAAAACTAGTGTGACAAAGTCAATGCTAGAAATGCCTGAGGTAAACTCTGGTCATCTTTGTGCTTTCCTACCAGGCCTGAGTACAGCTGGCCTCTTTAGCAATCCATAGGGAAAGAGATGGCTCAGGATTATATGATAGCTGCAACCTCACCTTCCTCACTAATCCTATTCCAAAAGGGTATCAGTGAGTGACTACTGTTTTTAGTTTTAGAGCTATATTTTTTCCTGTGTAAATGCTGGCTAAAACAGAATTGTAAAAAGAGTGCAGGTTTGCATATTTCAGAAAGTGAGTTTTGCCTTATAAATTTAGAAGGGTCAGTTTACTTTTAATAAGGTTCAGCTTTGCACATAAGTTCATTTGAACTGATTGCACATAGAATAGGAAAGCACCCCTTATCCCTAAATGCTTGAACTTTTATCATTAGCAAATCTTTCCTCTCTGTTATTTTCTTAATATTGTAAACTTCCTGCATTTAAGTTTTCCCCATCACTAAACTTGGGACAGAATATGTCATAGGAATGCAGTGAATCCATGTTGTTTGATTGATGTAGATCAGTGGAATACAAACAAGAACATTACAACTCAGTTTAGAAAAGTATATGCCTCAAGTCAGACAAAATGCCAGTCAATAACTAGCTGTGTTTCTGGGCTGATGATGAACATCAGTCCTCTTTCTATCATTCTTGGGATTCAGTCCCAGTTAAAGGCATTAAGTTACACACAAACATAAATTTAGCTGTGGTTCCTGTCTTTAAAGATTTCACAAGCTAGTAGAAGAGAAAGTGATTGAACTAAATAATTACAGGATTAATCAATCTGATAGCTTTATCAAAAGTCATAAACAACTCTCCTGGGGGGCCAGGCAGGTGATATAAACTAACTATTAATAAAATAATGAGTTGTAGAGAATGACAATTTATAAGTGAACAAATCCTAACTAAAGACTTCAAATTTAAAATTATTTTAATGCTCGGGGCGCCTGGGTGGCTCAGTCGTTGAGCGTCTGCCTTCGGCTCAGGTCGTGATCCCAGGGTCCTGGGATCGAGCCCCGCATCGGGCTCTCTGCTCGGCGGGAAGCCTGCTTCTCCCCTCCTTCTCCCCCTGCTTGTGTTCCTTCTCTCGCTATGTCTCTCTCTGTCAAATAAATAAATAAAATCTTTAAAAAAAAAAATTATTTTAATGCTCTACCTGACAATATATTGTTTGTCACCTGGCTAGGATATCAGGACACTTTACCTTCTTGGAAGAAAAGAGGCTATAAGTATAAGGGACAGAGTTGCATGAGTAGAAAAGTAAATTATGTTGATAGTTGCACTAGGCTTAATTAAACTGACTCTGTAGTAAATATATATATTTCAAATAGATTGTGGAATGTCCAATCATGGAAATAGCATGTAGCTATCAAAAATTGTCTTAAAAGAATACTTAATGGCATTGGGGAAATTCTCACAAGATGAAGATTGAAAAGGTCCTGATAAAACTCTTCTTCTTTTTTTTTTTTTTCATGGACCAATCTAAGTTATTTATTTAAGCCATCTCCTGCCATAAGCAAAGAGATGGAAGATCAGTATACTGGTCATCATTTGATACAAGTAAGGAAGGTGAGCTTAAGGTCCCATAGACTTTTCTGGTCCCTGTGCAGAGTCATGGTCCAAACCAGTGCTGTGGTCCCCACTGGGTGGTGGTCCAGGTTCTCTTAATTTTTTTTTTTCACCCTCAAACAAATTTTGATTGAGTACCAGTTTGATGCCAAGCCCCGAATATAAATTCTAAGAAGTTGGTTTAAATCAATGCTTTTGTCATTTCAGTGGGAAAAATTGCTATTTGAAATGATGATATCATATTTTTGGGTATATGCTTTTTACATTTTCAGACTCAGATGTCATAAGAATTTACGTGCATCTATTTTGGCACATGCAATCGAAGTGATTCAGTTCTTCTTTTCTTTTCTTTTCTTTTCTTTTTTAAATTTTATTATGTTATGTTAGTCACCATACAATACATCATTAGTTTTTGATGTAGTGATCCACGATCCATTGTTTTCATATAACACCCAGTGCTCCATGCAATACGTGCCCTCCTTAATACCCATCACTGGGCTAACCCATCCCCCCACTCCCCTCCCCTCTAAAACCCTGTTTGTTTCTCAGAGTCCATAGTCTCTCATGGTTCATCTCTCCCTCCGATTCCCCTCCCTTCATTTTTCCTGTCCTTCTCCTAATGTCCTCCATGCTATTCCTTATGTTCCACAAATAAATGAAACCATATGATAACTGACTTTCTCTGCTTGACTTATTTCACTTAGCAGAAGATGTGGTCCATATATACAATGGAATATTACTCAGCCATCAGAAAGGATGAATACCCAACTTTTACATCAACATGGTTGGGACTGGAGGAGATTATGCTAAGTGAAATAAGTCAACCAGGTTCTCTTTATTCATCTTCATAGGCGATTGGGAGTGGATTCACATGAGAGTTATGGAATAGAGTATGATTACCATCTCCCCAGGGAAAGGGCTTGGACCTGATGTGGAGATGGGGGTAGGCGATGAACTCGGGTCTCTCGTGCTCTCTGTGAGGCGACTTCAGGAAGACATTCAGCATGCTCACACCCACACCAGGGAGCATTACGAAGTAGGTGAGAGCCTTCTACATGCAAGCTGAGCCCTCCTCGCTGTGGGTGCCACTCGACATGGAACGCCCCAGCTGTGCCCCAGACCAACCTAGCAGCCCAGACAGCAGGGACACAGCCACTGCTGCTGCCACCATTTTCGACCTGGACCCTGATAAAACTCTTCTATCATCTATCTATCTATCTATCTATCTATCTATCTATCTATCTATCATCTATCTATCATAATTGTACTACATGGACACACTCATGGAAAATAAAAGACTAAGGAAATATAACAAAATATTTGCATTAGTTTATTCTGGGTGATGGGTTAGCTACACTTTTTATTTTCTTCTTTGTGTTCTTTATTTTCTTCTTTGTTCTCTGTAACAAACTATATGTTGTTGTAATCAGGAAAAAATATAATTATATCTTAATGGACATGCTAAACCTAAAGAATGAATAAAGGGATTTCAATACAAGTAGAGCAAAAGAATATATGGTAGAGAAAGGGCCATCTTACCACCTTCAAAGTCATTATCACCTAGACAATTGCATAGACACAAAGCTATTTCTAGTTTTATTCTGAGACTGTTCTAGGTAGCTTATGCAAAACTGTATGGCAACTAGCAAAACCCAGACCCAGTTTTATTTTCAAAGTCTGTAAACAGCTGTGTTTGTGTGTGTGTTTTAGATTTGTCAAGGCTCTCCCTTCTCTGCGTACTGATACACCTTGCTTCAACTTATAAATGTATTCTTTTTTAAAAAAACATTTTACTTATTTATTTGAGAGAGAGAGAGAAAGAGAGAGAGTGTGCACAGAGGGAGAAGCAAACTCCCCACTGAGCAGAAAGCCTGATGTGGGGCTCAATCCCAGTACCCTGAGATCATGACCTGAGTCTTAGACAGATGCTTAACTGACTGAGCCACCTAGGCGTCCCAATAAGTGTATACTTGAAAACATATGTGTGTTTGTGTGTGTGTGTGCATGTGTGCATTGTAGACTGCCCAGTAGGAATAGAATTTTCTTTAGTTAAGTACCTACTATGTTCCAGATACTCTGTTAGTTGTTTTCCAAACACAGTTTCACTCATCTATACAAGTTAGAAAATTAGGTACTGTGTTCTATATTTTACAGGTGAGAAAACAGATTCAATGAAGTTATATTACTTGCTCAAGGAAATTGACACAGTTCGAGAGTGGCTGAGCTGAATCTTGAATTCACCATGTTCTGGTCACAATCTGTGCTTCTTCCATCATACCTATTTGGCCTAAAGTTTGCTACCCAACCTCTGAACCGTGGTTTCTTTATCTTTAGTATGAAGAGATGACAAGGTAACAATACAGGACTTTTTCAATTCTGACATTTTATGAGTCTATAATTACAACCAACCTCATAGAGCTGTTATGAGGATTCTGTGCAATTGTCTTTAAAAAGGGGGCAAAGTATGATACAAAGTCAAGGTGTTATTTTGTTAAATCAAATACCACTGTCCCATACACTCACATTACAATTTCAGAGCTGCTTCATCATTCCAGCTGACAACTCTTCAATAGACAGTTGTACCTAAAGTTGTCTCTCTAGTTTGTCAGGCTCCAAGCCTCAATGCAAATAAGCACATGCATGCACAAATGCTTGGTGTGTGTGGATGTGTGTATTGAAATGCAGGGAACTTTAAGAAATTGAACAATTTTTTTGTATTGTGAATGTCAGCATCTAACTGAATCTTTATATATTACTTGTTTTTGTAGGTTTTGTTGTATTTCTAAATTGGACCTGCTTGAAAGAGCATGGAATACAAATAGAGAAATCAGCCTGAAATAAATGAAATGTTACCTTACTCTGTCAAGATTCTTCAAGATGTTTTTAAAGTATTATCATTAGCCTAGTACTATAAAAAATCTACATTCACTTTGTGCTTCTATCCGGAATTTGTAGCAGATTTTCAGTGAGTTAGTTAAAAAGGAATATCCTTTTCATAGCTATTTACTACCCTTCCCCAAATTTAGCCTTCCACAATGTAAACCAAATTGTAGAACACCAAAAGCCTTTCACTACTGAATTTCATGTGCTAATTGGGCACAGAATGCTTTCTTGCCTGTGTAAATGGCTTACATATGCGACCTCCAATTCAGCAGGTTTAAATTAAAGAACACAAAAATTATTAAGGAGAGGACCTTCTGCATTGTGGTCTATATTTTCCATTCTTAAAGAAATTATATATTTAAATATATACACAATTTACATATATTTATTTATTTAAGTTATATTATATATAAAAATATATATATATATTTCATGTATTTGTTGTAAAAATATTTTACATGATTTTGGAAGAAGGGGAGGAAGGGGATGTTTTTAAGGAAATTATAAGAAAAAAATCACTTTGATCTGTTTATCTATTGAAATCATGTAACAATATTTATTGTAACAGATTTTTCAAAAAACAAAGAAACATCCTGACAAAAAGTTTCAGCATAGGCAGATGGAAGTAGGTAATCTCTTAAATAAATACTAGGTCAAAGATAGGATGGTTGTAACACATGTTCTATGTTAAGTTGATATGGATAATTAATTAGTGATATTTCAGGCATGTTTAAAACATGTATTATGATGATTGCATTATATTTATCTTTTAAATCATTAACATTATAATTTTACACAAGACAGAATATTTTTATTTTACTTCATTAGTCTAGTATTAGAGACAACACAAATAGTTTAGAAGAAATAAATTCAGAAGTAAATAATTATATTCCTAGAACTAAATACAGTTGATTGAAACATGTTTAGGATTTAGAATAACATTTCTCTAACCTATTGATTCATACTGACCATATTTGTAAGAGAAATAAAGGTCTGTCCTCATAAATGTCTCTGCTACTCCTACATGGATTGTTCTCTGTGGTAGCATCTGAAACTTTTGCTATTTTCATATAAGGAATGGTGAACTTTACTAACATTTGGCTTGAGGGCCAAATATTGGAGTCTCTCTTCTTTTGGCCATCATACAAACTATTTGACATTGTTTTAATTTACAAAATTCAAGTATTGTTGAGTGAGAGAACTTCGTGCAAATCCATATTAAAAGCATGCAACCTGTTCAAAATTGTGAAGTCTATAGTTAGTAATACCAACTGAGGGTAAACATGGCCAAGCTGAGTTCCTTGAGAAACAAGTCAGAGGGCAATTATTTGTGTATTGGCCTGGTATTATTGTTAGCTTCATAAACAACCCAGAGGAAATTTTGTGGCTCTATTCCATCTTAAGTCACTAATGTCTGCCTAAATAGTAAACAAAAAGCTGAATAGATAAATAATGAAATTCTTTAACATACCTGGATAAGTGTAGTTATTCAATTTGGTTTGATTTTGCCTTAGTTGTATGCAAGATTCTTTGGTCTGATGAATTTGGAGAAAAACACCATAGAAAGTAAAATTTGTGTTTGCATTATTCAGCTTGCATTGAATTAACTTCATTGTAGTAGTTCATTTTTTAGTTTCTCTAACAGCTATACAGTTTAGCTGTCCTTTGCAAATGAGTGCAGTGCATTTCAGAAGTCCAGAAACCGCAGTCAAATGTTTCCCTAGTCATGCTGTGTTAATCAGGATACCATAAATCTGTTACTGTCACATTCTTTAACTGTAGCGCTTGTATTATAAAAAAATGTATTATAAATTAAAAAGTAAATAAATAGGATCTACTAAGCCAAAAAGTAAAAAAAAAAAATTCTTCATTGTTTTTATTTGTTTTAACATCAATAGATGTTAAAACATAGATTAAAAAAAAAAATTAAGAGGAAGCCATCCCAGTTGGATTACAAAATACAGCCCAACCACTACTTTAGAAGATAAAGTACAGATATTCTATAATGAAGGGAACTGGGAATTCACCTCGGTAACCAACTTTGTGTCCTCAAAGCTGCTTCACTGTTTACAGATATATTCATTTAGGTGAGACCCACACCTGGTGGTAATGATGAAAATGTGCTGGAATGTTTAAGACTCCATCATGCTGATATTCTCATTAGCAAGTGTACAACATACCCTTGGATTGAGGATAAAAGAATTGCTACAGTTGAGTTCCAGGTGTGATGGAGATTTATGACACCCTATTGATTATGATTTTCTTTAAGCCTTGAATTCCTATAGTAATTCATCTGAAAAACCTAGCAACACCACAATGGTTTGCAAAATCAACTGACATATAAGAAAGCTTTGTTTCTGAGGGCATTAACTCTACAGATAATTACAATTATTAACTCATGTGACATGCTTGTGTTTGAGGATAAGGTTAAATGGTTGCTTCTCTACTGCATGTTCTTTGATACTTCCTACTTTTGAAATTGCTTCTATAATTGTTAGAAATAAAAGAAAGGTGGCCCGTTTTTTCAATTCATTTGCTATGTTGCTCTTTCTCTTAAGTTTAATATATGTATCATGCACACAGATATGTATACTCATAGCCCACTAGACTATGCTTTTCAGGATGTATGATTATCCTTTATCTGTGTGGATGCTGACTTTGGTGGTGAAAATTATCCATTTACAGACAAATATAAGTCCAACTTTTTTGGATTCTAAATATAATATGTCTTATACAAAACTCCCAGTGAACGCTTTCCTAACCCCAACACTATGCTATTTTTATTACACCATCTGACCTCTTAAATAAACAGAACTATGTATTCAGTCAATGGTTATGATAATCTGCTCTAAATGAATCACCAATTTTAAGAGATAATACAAAATTCTAAAATTGTTATGATCATAACTAATATTTTAACAACTCAGCCTCCCTCACTTTGCTCATGCAATCTCATCAATTTAGAACCTCCTCTTTCCTTCTCCATGCAAATTATACACATAAATCAGTATAATCTCAAATTCTACTTATCCCTTCCATGGTTTTTGATTCTTTTGATTTAAAATATTTTCTTTTTTAGAAGGAAAAAGGAATGATGGATCACATGAGTAGACTTAAGGAACTCAGTGACTCCATCAAATGTAATAACATTCATATCATAGGAGTCCCAGAAGAAGAGAGAAAAGGGGGCAGAAAGTTTATTTGAGGAAATAATAGCTGAAAACTTCCCTAATCTGGGGAAAGAAAGAGACATCCCAATCCAGAAGGGACAGAGAACTTCCATCAAAATCAACAAAAGCAGGCCAGCACCAAGACATATTGCAGTTAAGTGTCCAAATTTTAGAGATAAAGAAAAAATTCTAAAAGCAGCAAGACAAAAATCAGCAAGACAAAAGAAGTGCTTAATTTACAAGGGAAGACCCATAAGGTTAGCTGCAGATCTCTCCACAGAAATTTGGCAAGCCAGAGTAAAGTGGCATGATATATTCAACGTGCCAAAGGGGGAATATCTGCAGCCAAGAATAATCTATCCAGCAAGGCTATCATTCAGAATAGAAGGAGAAGTAAAAAGTTTCCCAAACAAAAACTAAAGGCGACTGAGACCACTAAAACAGCTGTGCAAGGAATATTAAAGAGGACTCTGAGTGGAAAGGAAAGACCAAAAGTGACAAAGACGAAAGGAACAGAGAAAATTTCCAAAATCAATGACTAAACAAGTAATAAAATGGCACTAATACATATCTATCAATAATTATTCTGGATGTAAATGGACAAAACTCTCCAATCAAATGATATAGGATGTCAGAGAGAATGAAAAAACAAGACCCATTTATATGCTGCCTACAATAGATTTATTTTAAACCTAAGAGACCTGCAGATTGAAAGTGAGGGGATGGAGAAATATTTATCATGCAAATGGATGTCAAAAGAAAGCTGGAGTAGCAATACTTAGATAAACTTTAAACAAAGACTGTAACAAGAGATGAAGAAGGGCATTATATCAAAATAAAGGGAACTATCCAACAAGAAGATCTAACAACTATAAATATTTATGCCCCCAAATATATAAAACAATTAATAACAAATATAAATGAACTCATTGATAATAATCCAATAATAACATGGTACTTTAACACACCACTTACATCAATGGTTGGATCACCTAAGCAAAAAATCAATGAGGAAACAATGGCTTTCTATGACACACTGGACCAGATGGACATAACAGATACATTTACAGCATTTCATCCCAAAGCAGCAGAATACACTTTCTTTTAGAGTGCACATGGGACAGTCTCCAGAATGGATCACATACTAAGTTACAAATCAGGCCTCAACAAGTACAAAAAGACTGAAATCAAAAACAAGACAAAAAGACTGGCTTATTATCTGGCCATAACACTATGAAACTTGAAGCTAACCACAAGGAAAAATTGGGAAAGAAAACAGATACATAGAGGTTAAACAACATGCTACTAAAGAATGAATGGGTCAACTGGGAAATTAAAGAAGAAACTAAAAAATACATGGAAACAAATGAAAGGGAAAACACAATGGTCCAAAACCTTTGGGATGCAGCAAAATGGTCCTAAGAGGGAAGAATATACCAATATAGGCCTACATCAAGAAGTAAGAAAAATTTCAAATAAACAACTTAACCTTACATCTGAAAGAGCTAGAAAAAGAACAACAATGAACCTTAAAGATAGTGGAAGAAGGGAAATAATAAAGATTAGAGCAGAATAAATGATTGAAACTAAAAACAAACAAACAAACAAAAAACAATAGAAGAGATCAATGAAACCAGGAGCTGGTTCATTGAAAAAAGTAATAAAATTGATAAAGGTCTAGCCAGACTTATAAAAAAGAAAAGAGAAAAGACCCAAAAAAGTAAAATCACAAATGAGAGAGGAGAAATAACAACCAACAGCACATAAATACCAAAAAAATGATAATATTATGAAAATTTGTATGCCAAAAATCAGACAATCTTAAAGAAATGGATAAAATCCTAGAAATATATAAACTACCAAAATTGAAACAGAAAGAAGTAGAAAACTTGAACTGACCAATAACCCGCTAAGAAATTGAATCAGTCATTAAAAATATCCCAAGAAACAAAAGTCCAGGGCTAGATGGTTTCATGGGGGCAATCTACCAAATATTTAAAGGAGAGTTAATACTTACTCTTCTCAAACTATTCTAACTATAAAAGAATTATTCACCATGATCAATTGGGAATTATTTGTGGGCTGCAGGGTGGTTCAATATTCACAAATTGATCAATGTGATAAACCACACTAATAAAAGGAAGGATAAGAACCATATGGTCTTCTCAATAGATGCAGAAAAGCCATTTCACAAAGTACAACATCCATTCATGATAAAAACCCTCAACAAGGTAAGGATACAGTAAACATACCTCAACATCATAAAGGCCGTATAGGAAAAACCCACAGCTAATATCATCATCAGTGGAGAAAAACTGCAAGCTTTTCCTCTAGAATCATGAACAAGACAGAGATGTCTACTCTCAACATTGTTATTTAACATAGCACTGAAAGTCCTAGCCTCAGCAATCAGACATCAAAAAGAAATAAATGATATAAATGATATCCAATCATCAAGGAAGAAGTCAAACTTTCACTATTTGCAGATAACATGATACTCTATATCAAAAACCTAAAAATTTCTTGATCTCACATTTTCAAAAATAATAAAAAGAATCAGCAGGCTGTTAGACTTTCAGTTCTGAAAATTTTTAGTTTAACTCCTAATCTCTCCCCTCAAAATTTTTTTTCACCACAAACATGTGGTCTGTAAGACTGGCGTACATTTCAGATGTGTGTGTGGATGTGAGAGAAAGAGAAACAGAGAGAGAGAAGATACTTCCATGTAGTTTACTTTACTATATAATGACTTGGCTTTCACCTATAGGGACAAATGACACTTAAGTATTTCTGGTCACTTGGCAAATCAAAGAGTAGACAAACAACACAGGGACTGAAATGTCAGATGTCTGCTTTTTCCCTTCACATGTGTATTTCAAAACAAAAACCAGAAAAAAATGGGCTTTCAAAATAGGAGACTTTGGTAAGTTTTGTGTGTGCTGCAGCTACCCTGTTGCAGGCTTGTGTTTAGATTGGATCCAAATGCCTCACTGACAGACATAGGACAAATCCAAATAGTTGCTTCTGGATAAAGTTATTTACACTGAAGTTTGACCCACAAGGGCAACAGAGCAGCTAAGTATCCTGGGTAATACTAACAGACAGTTCTACTTTGCTCCAGATCATTCAGATTAAAAACAACAACAACAACAACAACTTTCTGAAAACTTCAAAGCTTCTTTCCCCCAGCGTGCATCCTAGTTTCCATGAAAATAAGAATTTGAAACTTATATCCTTTATATCAAAATATCAGGAAACAGGCCCTTAGCATTTGGTCTCTGTCTCAAAGACCTTCAACAATATTGGCCACATACAATTTTCTATTATGGTTATAGGCCAGCAAGGTCACACAATGTGAAGGAAGCACAATCATTATTACATTGTAAGGTCGGTTTTAAAAAGAATTTTGGAGTTAGACTGCGATGAAGGAAGGATTTAATTTGGTCAGCCATATGTGATTCATCAAGTATGAATATGCTTATGTAACATGCATTATATTGTATGTGTTCGTTCCTAATCCCTTACACACTTGTGGCCCAAGGAGTGTCCAGATTGTGAGAACATTTTCTCAGTTCTTGGTCTGATTTAAATACAAATCTTGAGTAAAATGTAAGTTTAAATTTGTAATGTTTTAACAAAAGTTTCAGGAAGGGGTTGTAGTTGAGTAGAGATAAATTTGTTTTGTAATTGTTGATATTTAATGTGAGATTTTAAAGGAAGGCTTCACTGAGCATGGGAAATTTAAAATAAATTTTGTTAAAGCCACTATCTCAATACAAGATGTCATCCAAGGCTCCAGCCATTTTAAGAGAAATATTTCTTTAAAATAATATTCAATACAACAATTTCCTTGTGCATGAAAAGAATTAGCCTCTTTCAGTTGAACTGTAACACAGAACCTTTCTTTCCATTCATCTGTTGCCTCCTTTTATAGTGATATTGCTTTTCTATATATTCAAGTAGAAAAAAGACAGCCTTGAAATCTGAAGGACAGACCTCCCCAATACACACACTGTTTGCAAATGAGCCTTTATACCATTGCATTGAATAAATGTTTTCTTTTTATGTCATACATGTGATTCAAGTTCTTTGACAAAAAGTAAGTGTATTTTAACAGTTGTCAATAACCATAGTGGGTACTTCCTCACTGAAGACAAACCTGTAATTTGGTAGTAGGAGATATGCTAATATTGTAAATCATGGTGTTCTTTTTGTTTACCTGTGGCAGGGGTAACCTTTGAATTACAGCTATGTCATTGATCTGGATTGCTGCTCATTTTACCTAGAAAATTTTTATTTATAGGCTCAAAGGAACTTAATACTAATGTGAAGTTCTATCTGAGACAAATAAGGAGATGTTTATTAAATGGGGTAAATTGAAGCTAACTTTTTTATTTGGGGGGTTGGAATGTGAAGAAAGTTTATTATGTATCCAAAACAGTAGAAGAAGAGAAGGAATTTCTTTAAATAGCCAGGGGCAGAGGAACAACTTAATTTCAAGCCCAGTGCCCTTTCTCTCCTATATTGCAGTTGTCTGACAAGTATGCAGGGATAGTGACTGAGGAGGGAAAACATTTCTTCTTGCTTGGGAGAACAAAATGCTACATGAATTTCTTACTTAAGGAGACCAAGTCAAGAAAGTGCTCAACTCAAGGAGCACTAAAGAAACATTTGAAACAATAAATTCTGCTGCTTTTACTTCAGTAAGAATTTTCAATCTGTACCCACAGAGAAAATTTAACTTCCTTAAAAAAAAAAAGAAGAAAATAACAGATAATAAAAATGGTCTTGTGCATTTGAAGCATCCCTGAAAAAACTGACAAAGTTAATCTTTATATAAAATTTGAGATTGTTTTTCCCTTTCCTGTCAGGGGGGTTGGGGAAAGATTCCATATTGAAATATTTTTGGAAAACCAGAAATAATAAAGGGAAGTATTTTTTTTTTCATTTTCTCCTCTGAAGATCTAATTTATTTTAATGACATGAAAACTAATAGTCAGGTTTATATGTAATAGTATGTGAATATATTTATTATATTTCTAGTAAACTCAGAGACCCTTCACTCTACTAAAAATCATAACCAAATAGCAAATCCATAGAAAGAGACATTTTATCTCATTTTGAATAAAAGAGAGATTTCTGAGTTTTTTCCTCTCAAAGTTACTGCCTGGTAGTAGAAGAAGAAAAAAAAAATAGATTAGACACCAAAATGCTAACACTGAGTACTTTTATGTACTTCTTTGTACTTGGTACTTATCTGAATTTACTGTGTTTTCTAAATATATTAGTAGATGAGTAAAAGTTATTTTTTAATTGTTGGTCTGATATTATCATATACTCATTTTCTTTCGTTATATATGTACCATTTGAACCTTTTAAAAGTTACCATTCTGGTTCACAATTTTGAGAATAATGAGGTAAATAGTAAGTAGAAGTGAAATGTTTATTCTTCCGTATATTCATACTAAAATATTTCTTGTACATCTCCAATGTACACTATGTTAATGCTCTGTGAAATGTAAAGTTGAAGATAGCATAATCCCTGATCTTGAGGAACCAAAAATGCTAGAAGCTTTTACATATATCTAAAATAGTCATATGTGAAAAAAATAAATAAAATAGTCATATACGATGAGACGTGGTGCAAGCTCAGCGTTGTAAGAGTAAGCTATGAATACCAGATGAAACATTTTGATTTTATCTTGTAAGTATAGACGAGATTAAAGGTTTTAAATCAAGGATATGATCAAAATGATGCCACAGAAAGATAAATTTTCCAGCCATGTTTGTAGTACTGCATTAGAATAGGTTGGAGTTTAGAGTAAAGAGACCATTTAGGAGGCTATTGCAATGTGAGACACCAGAATCACAGCAGTACTGTCAGTGTGCAGACCCTGAGAAAGAAAAATCAGCTAGTTTCAGTGTTTGGTATTGCTGTGGGGTGAGACTGGAGCAGGGAAGGAGGGGAATGGTGGCTGGCCACAAAGAGAATTGAAACAAAACTATCTCCGAAGTTGTTAACTTTGAAAGACTAGGAAAATATTGTCACTTGACAAATAAAATTCAGTGCCTCCAGATGTATAGGGCTGATGATGAGTTTCAGTTTTAACAGGAAAGTTTACAATTGAAGAAAAGGAGAACAAATTTTAGGAATTCTGTCCCTTGGCAATGCAGTTTAACAAAAAGACCCAGGCTAAGGCATTAGGAGCCTAAGATCGTATTTTTAACCCTATCACGAGCCACTTTTCTGTCCCTCCCTTTCTCTGTCCGTGGACAGACTGTAACCATACTTCTCTCACAGGGATATTCACTGAGAGGTGGGGCAAGTGATTAGGCTTCCTCAGAAGGAAGTAGACATAGAAATCCTAGCTTCATTATGTTCTGCTCAATAATAACCTACTCACAGGGTAACAATGACAGTGGTTGAAATATCTGAAAAGCAGTGCCTGGAGGAAACAGAACAAGACTCTTTTGTGAGTTAAAAAAAAAAAAGAAAAAAGAAAGGAAAAAAAAAAAAACACAGACCTTTTGAAGAGGAGAAAGAGAAGAGTAAAATCAAAAGAACTCCTTAGTACCGTATTGGTGATCTCAAGGTCTAAAACAGTTAATGCATGTCTGTAAGCACCTTGTTTTTTCTTTTAATTCCTTAAACTGGTTAGACATATAAAATATTATAGGATGTGAAATTCATATTCAGGGGTACCTGGAGCAGGATGTGAAAATAAAAGAGGAAAAAGGACTTTTGTAAAACCTGTTTGAAATTTTCTCCCTAATACAATTGAGCCTATCTTGTTCTCTATTGACATTCCATTTTTATTTTTTAATTGGTACAAAGAAAAGATTAATATTGTAGACTATTATTTAAAAGTTTCATTAAATTTCAAATAAGCAAAATTGAATGGGAAATAATCATTTTTTGTACAAAGACCAAAATTAAGTACTAGGATTGGAAATCTTTTCACATTACCTTCATCATAAATTTACATTCAGTTGTTGATTTTTATAAATCAAAAACAGGCTAATAAAAATTATATACCAAATCAAGAGTGTAAATGTGCTCACAGATTTGATCCAAAAAATGCCATTTTAAGAGAAGGATTTGTATTTAAAATAGATCCCTGATTATACTAACATTCTATCTTAATTATCGAATTGCTCAGCATTTGGTACAGTTTACCAAAATACAGAGAAATCCTACAGGAAAATGTGATTTCCTAATAAGAGCAGTCAGATCAAAATGATTTGAGAAAGTGATGCATTCTCATCAGCTTGCTTCTTGTGGTGCAGAGGGGAAACTGGAGGATGGTAACTTAAGTTTTCATGACCGATTTATCAGATCACAACCCAATTTAAGACTCATAAATAAATCCACAACATAAATTGAGGAAAACTAAAGCTTATTCACTTTAATAACCATAAGGATTGAGTATAATATATTAAAATTGAAATGGGAAATCACCTGAAGAGTCAAGATAAGAAAATGAATCAGAAAATTTTCAATTGAAAGCATTAAAATTAGTGTTAAAGAATATAATTTGCACAAAGTACTAAAAAGAGGAAACTACACTAATTGAAAGTGTTAATGCATATAAAAATGGAGAGAGAAATCACACAACAGCAAAAAGCCATCTTTGCATGTAGCAGGGTTTTGTTTTTGTTTTTTGTTACCATTTTATGTTTTCTACTTAAAAATAAGCAAACTCATAATCTTCCTTAAAGTAATACATACAATAAATGCAACACAACTAGGAAAAATATGAAGATTAAAAGAAGCATTGGGGGAACATTTAACTTTGGTCATTTGGACTGGATTTTAGAAAAGAAAAGTCACTCAGACCATTGTTTCCTTTGTTGAGGTTCATTTCATAATCTAAACAGAAACACCTCCATATTTGAAGGAAAAACTCAATTATAATATCTGAGATGAGGGTGATTGTGACCAAAGCAATCTTTCTAACTATCCCTCCCAAAATACATGATTCTATTTATCTGAGAAAATCATACACATGCATTTCAAAATAAACAGCTTTTTATTTCATAGAGAACTGGTCACAATGAGCTCGGGTTACAGAGCCGCCTGTTTGGACAACCAAAAAAGCAGTCTCAAGGATTCAGGAAGTTACTCACTTCTTTTATTGACACTGTGTTTTCCATATCTCAAAATAACTCCCAGGGTTCTAGTTCTTCCACTTAGCAATATTTCTAAATTACTTCCTTTTCTCTGTCCTCTCACTTAGCAAACCTGCAAAATACTGAACCAGTTTAAAAAATGACCAAAGCTTCTGATATTTTAGAAGTCTTCTAAATAGAAAGGATTTTTTAAGTGCTAGTGGTAACTAAATAGTGAAATCTGATGCTAAAGAGTATGCTTATTTTAACTAGTGGTACAGTTCCTGTGTGTGGAGAGTGGTGGCTCCAAATTCCCGCACCTCTAAGTAGTGGGCAGAGTGGACTTATTTTAGGGACACTTTACTTAAGCCAACAGAATGTGGTCTTGTTCCTCCCAGATAATTTCCTAGGACACACTGGCATTCAAACATCCTGAGCATAAGCTGCAAAGATTTGGCAACTGTTGTGGTTGAGATGTGTGTGTGTGTGTGTGTGTGTGTGTGTGTGTATTCACATACACACAAGCATGAAGTACGGTGTGTTGAGAAAAATAGACCAGTTTCAGCTGGGAGCCTGGCATTCCTTAGGCAATAGCAAGAACCAAGGAAGAAAAAAGGGACACTCACTTCCTTTATGCAGCCAGGAGACTGCTGATTTATCAACAGTGTTCCAGCCAAGGGCCAGATTCAGAAAGAGAGCTACCCTCTCTAGGACCTTATTTCTCTAAGTTCTGCAGGGGATAGGAGGTACAGGAAAGAAATACAGTACTGCCTTAGAGCAGTGCTGGATAATAAGGTAAAAATTGTTTTTTGTGTTTTTTTTTTTTTTTTTGAGGTTCTTAGCCTCCCATTCATTATTTCTTATAGAGCTTTCCTTCCTTTTTCCTAGCCCATGTCTCTCTTATTTCTAGCTGCTTCTCAATTAATTCCTATTAAAGGACTATCTGATAATGAGGAGTATTGGTTACTAGGTAGGATCCCTTCTGAAGGAAATAGTAAAGTAGAGGCAATTAAAGCCTAAAATGTGTAGTTGTTATTTGAGGACCCCCAAAAATCACATCTCAAAGACAGAGATGGCTACTGATTAATCCCTATGCAAGGTCCTACCTAAAATAATCTCTTTGAACCAAGGCAGAATGCTACAGTTTGTGGACAAAAAAGGAACTCAATAAATTCTTTCTGACTTGAAGTAGTTTGGCCACAGACCTAAAAAAAAAAAAAAAATAGTATATGATCCTCCTTAGCTTACTCGTAGTTTACAAAGTATTACTCATATGTCCACGGAGTTTTAAGCATGAACCTAGAGATATTATCTTCATTGAAGGACATCATGCAAAATACACGAATTAATTTATGTAACTGTTGTAATGGTCAGGGGCCCCAGCTTCCTGTTTGGCATGTTTTTGACATGGTATCCAAGCAGTTCACCCAATCACCAACTTTGCATTCATTTCTTCTGACAAATAGCTCTGCAAAAACAAAATTGTTTTATTAGTTTTTATTCTCTGGTATTTTGGCTTTCTCTAGAACTCTTGGTTGGAATTTTTATAATTTCTTCTATCCTTGCTACCTAAGTAGTTGGAGGGCAAAAACAAGAATGAGTAAAAGGATGCACTAGTTGCAAACATTTTTTTCTCTGGTATGCTCAGAACTACCATTCCAAGTGTCTTCCAGAAATTTTGAGACATCTGAGGAAATAGAGGTTAAGAACAAGTTATTTGGATTGTGCTTTATATGTATTTATATCTATCTATCTTTTTTCTATCATGTATTTCCATCATATATCTATCCTAAAGGTTTTTTAAAAGAAAAGTATTGAAGCCATTTTGTGTGATCTCTTTAAAGCCAATGAAATAAGTTAGTTCTGGGCTTTTAAAAGGAAAGAATCAGGTCACATATCACCATATGAGAAGGTGCCTGATTAGGTCATTCTTTGCCTCTCTTATAACTTGCTTTTCAAATATCCAGAAGAAGTGGAAATAAAAAGCAAGAAGACATTAGCTGAAGGCTCAAAACCTCAGAAAAAAAAATATATATATGAACTTCATTTGATACAAACTCATTCCTCATATCAAACCACAGTAAAATATCAGTGTGTAGATTGGTAGGAAATGCTAAAGAATGAAGACAACAATGACAAATGGGATGAAACCCAATAAATAAATGATTTAACTGTCATCAAAATGGATTATGTGTTTAGGGAATATTATTTCATCCAAATAGAGGAGGCTTGGCTTGCATTTTCACTGTTCATATTTAGTCATTCTCTCCTTGGGTACACAAGGGGCAGTCAATCCAAATTACCCGTCCTATAGGGCTCTCTCTCTGTCTCCTGCTTTTTGTTTGCCTATTCATTCCTTGCACAAAGCCCAGCCTATAGAAGGAGTGGCTTGGGGGTGCCCAGAGGCATCTCACAACAATGGCTTTGAGTCCTCCGTTTAACTCTTCAACTGATTAATATTCTGTGTAGCCAGAAGCCAGCCTGACTCAGGGCCTTTGCTTAAAGAGCAGATGGATTATGGCCACTGCTCCTCAATTGATTCATTATTTAGGCCATTAATTTTCTTCTCACCAAAAACATCTGGCGTCTGATGCTTGGGGATAAACTGATATTAGCTTCAAGCAAGTTTAATAACAGGTTCATCATCTATGATTGCAGGTTAAAACCACAGACAAGAGTTCAGAAAGTATCCAAGTATTTCAAAAGAAATGATGCTGAATAAGCTGTTCAGCTTAGAAATATTTCAGAGAAAGGATTAATTTTGTTTTGTTATTTTTCAATAAAATTCCACTCACTTTTTGGTATTTTTACATTACTAATAATCTTAAATAAGGGAATAAATATTAAAGAACTTTGAAAACTATAAAGTGTGACACAAATGTGAGGTTGATTTATAATTGTTATTCTTCCCTTCAATTCCTTTTAGAGCAGGTGGTAAAAAGGTAAATAAATGACATTATTATTTTAGATTATAAGATTTCTAATAATATATTGAATATGCCTTATTTTTATATCCCATGATAATTCATGTTTATTGGCCAGATCCTTTATCCTCCAGATACTACTAAACCACATTTTGATCATTAAGCTCTCTTTTGCCAAAATAGCTAAAGGGTGCCGGCTATAATTCTATTACTCCTTTCTAAACCGTTTTCCTTCTTTTGAGATGAAAACTTCTCCCATTTTAATGTTTCAGAAGCTTTTGCCTATCAAAAAACTTTCCTGGGGAAAGGTTCTACTATCAGTCATTTACATCTTAGTATAAATGTGTTATCTCTCCTATAAAGGATTTGTAGTTAAAGACTAAAATGAAAGTGTAAAATGAAAGGACTATGACAAAGGAACTTGAGGTAACAGTAAAGGGATAAAAATATAAGTGCACACATGTATGTGTATATTATTCTGTCACTGGATACTTCCTGCCATACCAGAACACACACTTATATAGATGACTGGCAATTCTGCCTGTGTGCCTAGCTGTCCATATTGGCTGCAGGTAGGTGTTTGGCACCAATCTGCAAGAAGTTAAAAGCCCAGAGTGGTTGCCAAAAATAAACAGTTGTGTGGGTGGGCCTAGCTAGACATTCATAACAGACATCTGGCTTGGACCATCCCTGTGGGCTATAACTTCAACATGCTTCCTCCAGGCACTCCTGTGTCCTATGCAATGCCTGTTGGAAAGCTGCTCAAAGGTTAATGTTTTAAGAGAGGTGAGTGAGCCTGTAGTGTACAGCCTCAGATTTGTAAACAAGCACACCCTCCAAATCCTAATTCAGTAGAAACTGTGAGTCAATAACAAAGGTTATTTACTAGGCTAGTAAAGTCCCAGTAGAGATGATTGGTTATTTTTAAGGGTCTGAATCCCAAGCACACAAAAAAGGATATTTCAGTTTAGTCAAAGCCAATTGGACTTTTTTCTCAATTCTCCTTGAACAGAAAAAAGGGATCCCTGCTTCCCCCCATCTTTCCACAGTTCTTTCCCTTCACTCTTATGCCCTATTTTTTGATATATTTCTTCTTTTCAAGGAGAAAATGTCCCAGTGTGTGCAAGCTTTTAGAATGTATGATGGAAGGTAAGGATGAGAACTGTACCTGTCTTTCAGGGCTAAAGTCCAAAGACACATTTTAGGGACATTTTCAAGACTGGGGCAGCCAAGGTAATTTCTGAGGCAAAAGTTCAGTTAATTGGTCATTTTGACAATTTGATTAATTTCTCCTTCACAGGTCCTTCAGCTTACTGCCTACCACTCAGCACCCCATTTCTACCCGCACCACCACTTATGGAATTTCCAGAGTTAATGCATTGCTTTAAAGGTGTGGAGAAGAATAGTTCCCAGATTTAGAGATTTTACAAAGCAGATCACCTCCAAGAAAAGATTATTTGACCAACACAAGGTTGAAAGGCTGCTAACTTTTCATTCTGCCAAATAACATATTTAATGTTGTCTACTTACACTGTGACTCCATATAAGAAAGGTTATTTTAACACCAAACAAAATGTAAGATTGACAAAACCTCAGTTAAACAAAAAACTATTTAGTGTTATGCTATTACTCACTTCATTGTTCTTTTATATATATATGTTTTTTTCATTTCACTGTGACACAGGTCTGTTGATGTCTAGATGAGGACTGGCATTTGGGAAAAAGTGATGTAGACATTATCTGCATTCTCAGTGGGCCGATGATAATAGGTCATGGAATCTATGTCCATGATATTTACATTCACTATTTGCTTAAAGATGTTATACTGGCTGCTGAATACAAAAGGACTTAACAAATGAAATTGTGATTAACAGAAATGGCCTTGCTCATGGATCTTTATTGACCTGTGTATTTTATAATTTGAGTAGTACCATGAAAATGCCCCGTCCCTGATTACAATGTGTCCTTCTTTAAATTTTTCCATTAAGGATTCACTACTTGGTGCTAAAAACAAATATTCTCTAAAAATTCAAATATTTTTGGAAAGTTAATTTTATACTATAAAGTATTATCAGTTGCTTGTACTTTCATGTAAAAAGCTTTCCTCCTAAAAATTCCTCTGTTAAAGACATTGAAAGGAGAAAAGTTTTTAAGTTCTAAGGACAAAGTTGAAGGACTAAAGGATCATTTTGAAACATGGAGAAGGGTAGAGCTCTGATCTGGATATCTTTAAAGTCTGAGTGTTCTAGGAACCTAGAAGGCAAAGTATAGGAGGTAACAGACATGGGAAAGCTCTAATCTAACTTGTAATTTTGCCAAAGGTATTGAGACTCTAGATAAAATATTAAAATCCCCATATTTAAAGTATTCCACTCCTTTTATTCATTCTGTCCTCCATTACTCACACCCAAATAGTTACTGAATATGTGAGGATAATTACTAGTATCCTTTATGGTAAAAAAAAAATAATAGTTTTCTACCTACAATATAAGAGTATATACACAGCTAATTTTAAGCCTTCTTAATGAACCTCTCTAGGCATCATCCTGCTATTGGGTAGACAGCTCTCCAAGGTCACTAAGTACTTCTATATCCCATGCCAGTTCTCCTTCTTATAAATATTCACACCAAGGATTTTATAACCCTGGGAGGGAGGGATCTTGCTCTCATTGAATTTAACCTCCTTTATCTGGTAGACCCTATAGTGGGAGCACATGTATCTGTAGCAAAGTTCAGTGAAGGCAGGCTTGTACTTTGCTTTAGTTTCTTGATATTTGGTCACATATACTACTCTGAAAAAGAACTGTTAACTAAGATGAGAAACCAACTTCTAGGTCTCTCAAATGTCCCTTTTTCCTCCTTCCCAGAAGTTTAAGAACCTGGGGCTTACCCTGACCTTTGGTTCCTCTAAGATGGTTAAGTATATTAAATGATACTATGACCCTTGGCCATATTCATTAAGCCCTAGTGGGCCATTGATTTTTCTTAATATCTTATTGATTCTAATTAGTACCTAGTATATTGACATTCAATATATTCCTGGTACATATGATGATAATGAAGGTTACATTCATAATGGTCTGATGTAATTCCTTAGATATTTGGGATGAGAGAAAACATAATCAACCAGCTACTATGTAATACAGAAGTCACATTCACAAAGTACAAAATGGAATATTGTTTATCATATGATTCCTTCATATTCTCCAGATTTTACTTAACAATCTGGGAAAAAATGAAGGTTAGTGCCTCTTCTGGCTGAAGCTGACTCTCCTGAGAATGTAGAAAATCAGAATGATAGAGCAAGCTTTAAACAATTGTCTCTTTTCCAACTTCTTTTCATGAGCTTCATCAGTCCTTCACTGTCCATAAAGGATTATAAATGAGCTGTTAATTCCAACTTCCCAAACTCAAATATGATCTAATTTTCAAAAAGCCCTCTTTCTTTTGGGCCCAAATAAAACATATTTTAACATTAAACTTATTAGTCAAGTTAGGGTTTTCAGATAAAATACAGGACATTCTGTATTTTTATTTGCTAAATCTGACAACCATAGAAAGGTAAGATGTGTGGCAGTATAGCAGTGTTTAAGAAAACAGGCTTCAGTGTTTGACAGACTCTGGTTCAAACCATGGCTTTGACATATAGTAATTACATAACTTTAATAACATCACTTAACCTGTCTAAGCTTCAGTGCCTTCAACTGTAAATGGAGATGATAATAATATTTAGTTCATTGGGTTTTCTTAGAATACATTAGATCACCCATAAAAATTGATGTCTAATGCTCGTGACTATTGTCCTTGTTTTCTATTCATTGAGTGTGCCTATCTCATAACAACTGGAACCTAAGGATTATAACCCTGAAGTAAACAGGTGACAAAAAGAAATGAACTTTAAGAGAGAATTTAATGAATGTTGCTCTCTGGCCGACTCTGATAACTGCCTGAGTTTCTGAGAACAAAGTCAGGAAAGCAGTGTTTGTTCAATCTTGAGAGGGACTACCTTCAAGCATTTGAATTAGCTAAGTAATTGAATATTCCTTAAATAATTTACAATTATAGTCTAGTAGCAGTGTCCATGTCTATGTGAGCTTTTTTTTTTTTCCCTAAATGGCAATGACAGTTCCACTGTCCAAAAATCCACTGTTCTCCTCCTCTTCATCCCTCTGTCCCCTTAACCACTGATAACCACTGATCTTTTTACTGTCTCCATAATTGTGCCTTTCCTAGAATGTTAGATGGTTGGAATCATACTGTGTGTAGCCTTTTCAGATTGGCTTCTTTCACATAGTAATATGCAGTTAGGTTTCCTCCATGTCTTTTCATGTCTTGATAGCTCATTCTTTTTAGCCCCGAATATATTCCATTATCAGTTTATTTACCCATTCACCTACTAAAGGACATCTTGTTTGTTTCCAAGTTTTGGCAGTTATAGATAAAGCTGCTATAAGCATCTGTATCCAGGGTTTTGTGTGTGCGTAAGTTTTTAACACAGTTGGGTGAAAACCAAGGAGTGTAATTGCTAGAGTGTATGGTAAGAGTTTTGTAAGAAACTGCCAAACAATCACATTATTTATAGTTTATTTTATTTTATTTTTTTTGTAAGGAAACTTTGGAATATAAAGACAACATATGAAATCACAAACACCATGCTCAGAATGCATCCATAATATATATGGGTCTAGAGTCTAAATCATTGTCTAAAATTTGGACAGAGCAATATTGTATAACTATATAATTTGAGCACAAGTAACCACAGATGGCCTTGTTAAAAAGGTACCATAATAATTTAGGTATGATGAGTCAATACAATTATGTGTTAAAATAGTTTTAAAGATTAACAAAACTGTATTGAAGTAATTTTGTTAATTTAAATTACTCATGAATACATCTTTTTTAAAGATTATTTTTGTAATTTATTTATTTGACACAGAGAGAGAGAGCACAAGCGGGGGGGGAGGGGAGGGAGAAGCAGGCTTTCCCCTGAGCAGAGAGCCCATGCAGGGCTTGATCCCAGAACCCCAGGATCATGACCTGAGCCAAAGGCAGAGGCTTAACCCACTGAGCCACTCAGGCGTCCCTCATGAATACATCTTTATTCATGTGAGCTTTAAAATTTTTGATTTATTTCTTTTTGGTCCTCACGTTTTTTGATAGCTAAAGAAACTTATAGAGAAGTTAAGTCATTTCTTCCTTAATCAAAAATTCTATTTTGAGAACAAACTGGGGCTAGAATCCAGGTTTCTTGACAAGTTAGCCTTATCTTAATTTTAATGCTTATTGATAATTTCACTATTATGAGAAAACTTGATTCATAAGAACTAACACTCTTAGTTGATGTTCTCATTCTACATTCATGCAACATAAAAACAGAGAGGTATATGATTTTTTTCCATGGAGATATAGCATCTAAAAGAACTCAAATGTATTTCTGGAGTTTGTCTTTTTTCTAGAGGAAAGATGAATTATTTTACTTAAAATACAAGGAATCAATGATATGTTACTTTGATGTGAGATCTTAATTCATTAATTTGCTTGGTTTCCATGTCAAGGGCATAGAAACTTTTGGTATATAATTGATATACTATGAAAAGTATTAGCTTTTAAACTCAGTAAATGAAAGGTTTGTAGTACCAGTGTTATGTGGGCTGGTGCATTTCTTTAAAGCTTCAGGCCCTTCATTAGAAATCCTTATTAGAGTCACTAATAGATTGATTTCCTCAAGAGAAAATATCTAAAACAAATTGGAATTAGACCACAATGAGGAAAAAGGTGACAGTCCTACCATTTTCACTGTGACAGTGAAAGTGTCCACAATACTAGCCTAATCGGATGATAGAACAGTTATCATTAGTAAACTATTGCCTGTGTGAAGAATGTGCCATTCAATGATTATAATTAATTAGAAATGAAACAGATAAATACCTCCTTTTAATTCATGTAAGGGTCATAAATATTGCTGTTATCCTCAATGCATTATTCTTTATTTCTTGATTTTGAGCATGTGTTCATGCACATGTGCATGCACTCACACACACGCTTATGCTGTCACTAAGATATATCCATTAAAAAACCAGTACATCCACACACCTAGAATGCAATAGGCAGAGTGACAATATTTGGAACTCTGTAGTTTATGCCTTTTGAAATTTGAATACAAAAACAAGTAGATAAGTAAAAATTCCTGTTAAAAATTATAAATGAAAGAACATTTTTCAGTGAATAGGGTTTTTTGTCCAATTCCTTTTAATGTTAGGAAAGGGTTCATTAGAATAATAAAAGATATCTATCATTAAAGATGACATAGATTTGTATTTCTTGGCTGAAACTCTGTGAAATACCTCAATACGTTCTTAGAGAACAGCTTCAGAAATATAACTGATTATTTTCTTTTTCTCAAAGTGACTAAATTTGTATGGGTTATGGAAGACACAGAGCAGAAGGTATAATCCATTTTTTTTTTAAGTAATGGGACTAGAAATCTTTTGTAGAGGTAATGACTGTATACTTTTTTGTTGTTTTATCTTGAGCCTGAACTTCAGTCTAGGTAGTATTCTTTCTATGTTCTCTGAGGCCAGTCAAAGCCAGCAATGATGTAGAAGGAATTAGATTAAGAGGCAGTTGTGAATTTTCACCCCAGCTCTGAGATTTACATAACAAGTGATCTTTTGCAAGTCATTTTGATTCTGAGTTTTCTCTCATTTATACATTGGGGATATCTATACCACAGGGCTATTGTGAGGATGTGAAGTGAAATGCAAAGACTTAAGTGTATGCACATGAGAGACCTCAATTTTTATAACTATCAGTCCAATTAAAGAAGTGTAAATTAAGTGAAAAACATTTTGATTATTCTGGCTAAATAATTAAGTTAGTTTACATATGACAAATTTCTGAGTCTCATCTGAAGTTACTTCTCAACTAGGTTAGAATTTTACTGGAGCAATTTGTTTCAGACTTGTAAGTCTACAGAGAGTCTATCTTGCTCACAATAGTGTCTTGTGGATCTAGTGTAATCACTTCTCTTAGCCATCATTACCTTCTTTCTCTTTCACTAAGCTTTGAGAATATAAATATTTCTCAAAGCTTAGTGAGAGAGAGTCTGTCACACAGACTCTTGCAAGTTCCTAGAGAAAAACACACATCAATGGAAAATGAATTAGAAAACAAAAAGCAAAATGCATGAAATTTCTCTTTTCTAACTACCTGCTTATTTATATTGGACTCAATATTGAATAAATAGGGAATAAATGTGGAGTCTAGATCTCATTAAACCTACTACCTGAGATCCTGGCCAATCCATAGGAGAAGTACTTTTCTTAATCCATATAAGTTTATAATCCTGCAAGTTATTTTAATGGTTTGTGTGTACATGTATGCTGACACACATTTCTCTCTCTCTCTCCTTTTTTTTTTTTTTCCGGTTGTAATTTCAAGTTCTAAAAGCAGCTTAAAAGATTTAGATTAAGTTAAGAAATTGTAAGGAATCTTTAAGTGAGTTAAAGGAAAAGTTGAAATTGGGCACCACTCATTACCTAAAAAATAAGTACATTCCTCTTTCTTCCAGCTGTGGGCAAGGTCATATTGGATGGGGTAAGGGATCTAAACTTTAGAACAAGAAGCCAGTTTTCTTTCTTAGTAGGCTACTACAAATCCTTCTAAAGACCAAAGATCAAATTTTAAAGCTGTCATTTCATTAGGGGCAACCTGTACTGTTTGATTTTTTTTTTTTTTTGCTTTAATAATTAGTCCTGACATCATTACTGTGAAGGATTCTGTAAAAAATAGGAGGCTTTAGCAAAGTTTCTATTAAATCAAAGAGCAAGAAGCTAAATGACAAGAGAGCCATGAAATGTGTCTTATTTTCACACTTTTCTCCTGTGTGCTTCTTCCACATGTGCAATACTAAGATACAAAACATTTTATCATCAAGGAACTGTTACTTTAATTATAAAGTGAAACAACATTGCTAATGTAGTCTGAAAGCCTTGTTAGTTCACACTCCAGACATGTAGTTCTGAATGGGCTCCAAATTCAAATACTTAGAAAGCCTGCTACCATCTGATTGTGATGTGGAGGCTTGAAACAGCCTTCTACTACACCCTACTGATTTGAGTCATCCTGGTTTTATTCCTGTGTTTTATTTATTTATTTGGAACTGCAGCCTTTGCCCTTGGGGTAGAGATAAAATACTAACACTCCTTTGGTCCCAAGCAGCATGCACTTTTGAATAGTTCATTCATGGGGAACCATTTGTTTGAGAAGGCTTTTTGTCTGATTATTGGCCTGGCCTTTAGGGCTCAGGCAGAGATGTGATGAGCCTTGCAGGAAAAATTAAAGAAGATGTAAACAGTAAATGCAGACATTTTGCAACATAGCTAAAAATAAATTGCACTACAGGCAATTATGCAAGTTTTACTGGATACATTAAAAAGACATTAAATGCACAGCTGTTTTAAGTGTCTTTTAAGCTGATAAATTAACTGTCTAATAAATTGTAAGATTTGTCAGCTAATAATGCTATTTTATCTGCTTTAACATATGCCTTCCTAGTTCATGAAGCATTATTGTAAGTGCCAAAAGGAGATAATGTGCATTTTACAGTGTTATGTCTTAAGTGGAATGGATCATTGGCCATGAAGAAGTGTGTTAATAAATCTCCTAGGCTTTGTTAATTGCACTCAATGAAGTGTCACTGTTAAAACACAAAAGATGTGATAGAGAAAGCTGAACATAATGTCTTTCAGTTTTACAATTAACAGTTCACTAGGCAAATCGACCAAAAAGACCATAATTTGTTGAAGCCTTATTAACTTACATTTTTCTAGTCAAGGTCATAATTGTGGATGGCTTAAAGCTATCTTTTAATGCTCATCACAAAAGTAACCTTGCTAGAAAGAAGAAACATTTTTCTCCAAGTGGCATGAGATGCCTACCAGGTTCAAGAAAAATAAAGCAGCACTGAATCAAACAATAGTCTTTTAGAATCATTCACCATCAAGCACATATCCTCATCCTTGACTTGAAAAAAAAAGCTATTTTGTACTTCTCGTCCAAGATAGTAAGTAAAGGAGGGTAGTGCACAAACTATGAAATTAAAAGACACTGCTTCAGAGGCCATTAAGTATAAGCCCTCAGCCATTAAAAAAAGCGATAAAATTTGAAAGTTTAATTTATGTGAAATTGATTTATTCTTTCCTTTTAAATTCAGATGACACCAGTATATTCAATTTGAAAACTCAACATCTTTCTTATAAGTTTTGAGAAACTTACAATGAGGGTCATGTTGTTTATATGTTAAAGCAAGAAATGCTTTCTTTTGACTGCTGGGAATTTACTCTTGATTAGTTTTTATTACGCTGCCAATTTGCAATTCTGATCCCACAAAATCAGAAGTTGCATCTTTTTTTTTTTAAGATTTTATTTATTTATTTGACAGTGAGAGAGGCAATACAAACAGGGAGAGTGGGAGAGGGAGAAGCAGGCTTCCCGCTGAGCAGGGAGCCTGATGCAGGGCTTGATCCCAAGACCCTGGGGTCATGACCTGAGCCAAAGGCAGAAGCTTAAGGGTTGAGCCACCCAGGTGCCCCAGGAGTTGCATCTTTAATAATACTCTGGCTTCAACAATAATTTTCACAAAACATGTGTAGATAAAGCAAATGGGAAACAATGAAACTATATACTACCTTTAAAGCCAGATGGAACTTCATCTTTTGGGCCAAGTATAACATATTTCATGTGTTTGTTTTAGTATCAGATTCTCCAAAATTGTTAACCACCCAAAAGCAAATTTGAGTAAATTACAGAAATCTTGCATCAGAATCTCTGTTCAATTTTTACTAGTTGAGTGATCCACTAAGCCCTCATTTATTTATCTATAAACTAAAATAAAAACATCTACCTTATAGAATCATTGTCAAGATCAAGGGAGAAAATTTATGTGAAATACTCTAAAAAGCCAAATTAGTATTATTTATCCTTAATTGTGTGTTAAAACATCAATTATAGGGGCGCCTGGGTGGCTCAGTTGGTTAAGCGACTGCCTTCGGCTCAGGTCATGATCCTGGAGTCCCGGGATCGAGTCCCGCATCGGGCTCCCTGTTCAGCAGGGAGTCTGCTTCTCCCTCTGACCCTCCCCCCTCTCATGCTCTATCTCATTCTCTCTCTCAAATAAATAAAATCTTTAAAAAAAAATAAAAAATAAAAATAAAATAAAAATAAAACATCAATTATATAATTGTTAATATTCAAAACATTTTCACATCTAGTATCTCAACTAATTCTTACAGCAATCTTTTGAGAAAAGGGCAAGTACTTCTTAAACACAAAATATCTTCTGATGGCCTATTGAGAATAAGGTGCTATGCTACAGGTTATAATTCTATAACCAAGTATGATACTGACTTCATCTCTCTTAAAGCTCATCATCTGGTTGAGTAATCATAGTGGTATTACAATAGAGACAATTAAAGCTCAGTGAAGTGAAGTTACCTTCCTAAGGTTATACAGTAAGACTAGGGGAAAAACAACTTTAAGCCTTCTGGTATAGTTCACTTCTAAAAACACCTTGAAGATGTGAAGCAAAGTCCCCTAAATCTCAGTCCAATATTCTTTAACTTGCTCACACTGCTTTACTTAGACAACACAGAAAATGAAAATGGAATAGACCCAATGTTAGAAACTATTGTGGGCATTCTAAATGCCTTGATGATATTTGGACTAGATGGAAAGGAAGGAATAGAGTGAAAGAACTTTAAATCTTTTTTGCTATATTCAGTAAACTTTTTGAGTAGGGCTGCCTCAGATAGCTTCATTTCTGGCCAGACCACCCAAAGGAATGGAAGTCCTAATTATCTCCACCACCAATCTTTTTTTTGATTGAGTATGAATGGGATGATTTGATCTTAAGTGGAGATTATACACTATGCTATGTCAGCCAGTCTTCAAATAAGCTTAAAAGAAGCTTTTTAAAGAATATACATCATCAGTAGGGGAAAGTAGATTGGGAGTGTTTTTTTCCTTAAACTCAAGAATATTTCAATCACTTTTGTTTTTGAATTGCTGGTTCTACTTGTGGCTGGAAACTGCAAGAAAAGGAATACTATCAACTTGTTTATTAATGTCTTTAGTACATGTGTAGAAAAAATAAAAGTTATTCAATCTTCATGAGATTTCTTGGTTCATGATGGGTGTACACAAGATTGAGAAACTAGAAGTATCAAAACTTCCAAAGATAGTCAAGTTAAAAAATGTATGTATCATATTCTCAAGATAAGAATTGTGTATTTTAAACAATATGAATTAGAAAGAAATAATCAAGAAATTTAGAAAGATAGAAAGATGGAGAATAGTAAAGAGAAAGATGGAGAGGGAGAAAGAAAGAATGAAAGAATGGAAGGAAAGAAGGAAGAAAAGAGAGAGAGGGATGGAGGGAAGGAAGGAAGAAAGGAAAGAGGTAGAGAGGGAGGAAAGGAGGGAAAGAAGGAAAGAAAGAGAAAGAAAAAAGAAAAAGGAAAGAAACAAAGAAACAAGGAAAGAAGGAAAGAAAGAAAATATAAGAAGAGAAAAGGAAAAGAAAAGAAAAAGGAAAAAAGGAAGGAAGAAAAAGAAAGGAAGGAAGGAAGAATGGAAGAAAGAAGAAAACATAGCATACTATATTAAAAGATGAGAAGTGCACATATTTGGAATACTTCTCTATGGCCAGGATCCATATTCCTATAAAACATGTAAAATATATCAGATCTTACCAAATTCAAATGTTGCATTTCCCACTATATATGGGTTCAAATTCCCATGGCTTAATAATAATAACAGTAATAATAATTTGTTGAGGGCTTACTATATATTATTCTAAGCACTTTGCTTATATTAGCTCATTTAATCTTAGCAATAACCTCATGAGACTGGTTATATAAATATCTTCCATTTCACAGATGAAAATTAAAGGCACAGAGAGAGGTTAAATAACTTGATCTGGGTCACACAGCTAGCAAGTTTTAGAGACAAACTGTCTGATTCCAGAGCTTATGATCTTAGCCACTAAGCATATTCACTAAATAGTATGCTTTCTCCATTATCTTTCAGGAAGAGAAGAAAATAGCCTGCCTGTTCAAGTGTTCTTACAGATGGCTCAGTTCCTTGTTGCAAGAAAAGGTAAGCTAAGATCTGGGGGAGTTATCAGGGCTATACTGAGTTTGTAGTTTAAATACCCATGACTCCCCAAAAGATAATATATCTGTTCAGTTTTAATAACTTTCATTATTTTTTTTAAGATTTTATTTATTTATTTGAGAGAGAGAGAATGAGAGAGAGCACATGAGAGGGGGGAGGGTCAGAGGGAGAAGCAGACTCCCTGCCGAGCAGGGAGCCCGATGCGGGACTCGATCCAGGGACTCCAGGATCATGACCTGAGCTGAAGGCAGTCGCTTAACCAACTGAGCCACCCAGGCGCCCAACTTTCATTATTTTTATTATTGCAAGCAAGGTATATGTTCTTCATAGACAATTTAGAATATAGATATAGAAAATTATAAAACTAGGGGTGCCTGAGTAGCTTAGTCGGTTAAGGGTCCTACTCTTGATTTCAGCTCATGTCATGATCTCAGGGTTGTGAGACTGAGCTCTGCATTGTGCTCCATGCTGGGCATGCAGCCTTCTTAGGATTCTCTCTCTCCCTCTCCCTCTGCCCCTCCCTTACTCTCCCCCTTCTCTAAAAAATATATATAAAAATATTTGAAAGACCTATAATCCACATCCAGCCAAAAATAATCACTATATATCTGTATGTACACACACACATGGGCACACACATGCCCACAAAATCAACCATCTGCATAAAAGATGTGAGGCATAACTTAGGGGTCATACATGTTTAAAAAAAAAAACCCTCTAGGGTGTATATCAACAGTAAGCACAATATGAGAAAGCAACATGGTATGCTTTTGCTCCCAAGATGCTGAAGTGATCTTTAATAGGAAAAGTTCTAGAAACAAGAAGCCAAGAGACCTGTTCTAGTTTATATTGTTCCAACTACACCTGAAAAATTATGTTTAGTTATGGACACCACATAGGATATTGACAAACAAGCATCCATCCATAAGAAAATGGGATAGTATAGGGGTATGAAGTCATGTTAGAGTAGGAAAAATTGATAGAGCATAGAACTTAGAATACTGAGAAGTCCAAGTGCCTTCAATTTCTGTCTTCAGATAGCTGAGGAACTGTTACCTGAAATAGCAATAAAACCTATATTACTACATAGCCCAAATTAGAAAAATTTCCAATGTTTTTGAGGATAACAAAGGTGGAATTAATTTCTTGGGAAATTAGTTCTTTGTCAGTGAAGGTGATCAAGCAAAGATAATGCACATTCACTTGTTTAAAATGTTTCATAGGGGATTCAAGCTTTGGAGGAAAGCATTGAAGAGTCTTGCCTTAGTTCAATTTGGGCTGTTAAAACAAAAATACCATAGGCTGGGTGTTTAAACGATACAAATTTATTACTCACAATTCTGGGGGCTATAAATCTAAGATTAAGTTTCCAGCATATTCAGTACCTAGCGGAGGCCCACTTTTCAATTCACAGATCGCACCTACTCACTTTATCCTCACATGGTGGAAAGAGTAAGGAAGTTTCCTGGGTCTCTTTTATAAAGACACTAATCCCGTTCATGAGGGCTATGCCCTCATGACCCAAATACTTCCCAAAGGACCCACCTCCAAACACCATCACACTGGGGATTAGGTTTCAACATATGAAGTTTTGGGGGAAACATGCACCCGTTCTATGTCCTCCTTTACCTTTGAGTCCATATATAAGTCCTGAGCCTTAGGCATTCAAAGACTTTAAAACTTAGGTATGATCCTGGGCAAAATTGTGAAGGTAATCCATCTTATTTTTCAATACCCCTTTCTGTTGTTGGGATCTTTCACTGTTACCTTTGGCTGTGCAGTAGACCTCACTTTCACCTTCTCCAGAACTAGAAGCTCAGGTCCCTGCTGGCAGGCCTCAGGCCCTGCTTTTTTCCCCCTAGACTTTCCCCCCTAGCCTTCTTTTCTATTCTCCTAGGTGCTAGCAATTCAGACAGTAATCCAAGCAAAGCGGGTTATAATGGGTTAATGGCTTTATCCAAACAGATATGATATTTGTATTCCATCAGTGACATCCCCCATGCAAACAATGAAAGGATGTAAGGCAGTTCAGAATGAAGTCAAACACCTATGGTGATTTCAGGTCCCGAAAAGAGGAATGAGGAATGAAAGTAACTTTTCCACAGGATGTGGGTTGTTGTGAGAACTTTTTTTAAATGTAGTTTCTCTAACATATTTCCTCTACCAGTGAATCATAAGCAGAATGGAAATCCAGAGATAGCATCACAATATCTAGGGGAACTTTGTGGAATCTTCATCAACAGAGATCTATACAAAGAGCATTAACTAACCTTTCTGGGATGATAATAATACCTCTGGGTATTATACCACTCAATGCCCTTCCATACACATAATTTCATATCAGTCTTTTAAAACTCTGAGGTAAGTGAGGTGGGAATAATTATTCTAATTTTACAAATGGGAAACTTGAGGTTCAGAGTATTTAAGTAAGTGGCTTACATTACTTATGCCTAATTAGGGATAGAACCAAGAAAAAATAAATTCACATATCCTAAAGTCATTGTTCAGTGATATTTTCTATGATGATAATTTTTAAAGTTACAAATAAATATTTATTGAATGCTTACTATACAATTAGCCCTGTATTAAGCAATTCACTCATATTATCTCATTGGATCTTTTGGAAACACTATGATGTAGGTATTATCATGCCAGTGTTACAGATGTGAAAACTGAGGTTTATAGAGATTAGTTCTCTCTCCCCTCATGAACAGGATTAGTGTCTTTATAAAAGAGACCCAGGAAACTTCCTTGCTCTTTCCACCATGTGAGGATAAAGTGAGTAGGTGCGATCTGTGAATTGAAAAGTGGGCCTCCACTAGGTACTGAATATGCTGGAAACTTAATCTTAATATGACTTGTCTCAGACTGCATAATTAGTAAATGGCATATATAGTATTTTAAGCCAGATTTGTTTGACTATTAAGTCCACACTATTTTCTCTTCAAAGCCACCATCTGTGCATTATACTCGTCCTAGACTACGAGTTGTTTACTTTTAAGCTCTGCATTCCAATTTGACCTTTTTAATCGTTTGTTAAATCCACAAACAATATTCATTTCTTAGTTTAGAATCTCAGATATTAGGCACAAAAGATAGACAGCTTTAGTTTTTAAAACAGATAATACCTATGCAAAATGTATAATTGAATATATATTACTTAATATATAATTAATATAATAAAAGTCAAAGAACACAGAAGAGAATAGAATGAAAAGCAAGTTTCTCTTTAATCAGTGGATCCCCATCCCTGAGTTCCCCAGCAACACTACCCCTCATCCTTACTATCCTCCTTCAAAAAGCAACCACTCTTAACAGTTTCTGGTTTATCTGCCTAAGGATACGTTATTGTTTTATTCACGTATTTTTATGTATATGTTTATGAATATGTATATATGTATAAATATAAATATGCAACTGTACATGATATATGTGAACACATGAATATATCTATGACAAAAGGTAAAATTCCTAGAGGTGGAATTGCTGGAGCTCATTGTATATACATTTTGTTACTTTGATAGATATTGCTAAGTTCAGTTGTGTAAGTTTAAGTCCTACCAACAATTTGTCAGAAAGCCTTCTTCCCACAGCCTTTACAACACAGTATGTAATCAAACACTTTAGATGTTGTCAAAATTATAGGCAAAAACTGGAATCTCATAATTTTAATTTGTATATATTTCCCTATGATTGATGTTGTATTTCATTTCATACATTTAAAAGCCATTTGCATTTTTCTGAGTTGTCTAGAAATAGCTCTGCTTATTTTTCTATAGAGTTGTTGGCTTTTTCTTATTGATTTTTAGAATTTAAGGTATAATAAAGAAATAGGGCCTTGTCAGAGACATAGTTTACCTTCTATTTCACCTTGTCATGTGCATTTTTGTCTTTATTTATGGTACATTTTTCAATGCATACAATTTAAAATGTTATAAAATCACATTTATTTAATTTTAATGGTTTTGAGGTTTTGTGTATTGTTTAAGAAGGTCTAACCAGTCTAGGATTACTTAAATACATTCCCTATATCTTCTTCTAGAGCTTTTATAATAACTGCTTTTAAAAAGTCTGGTTTGTGAATGAATTGTGACCAAACCACTCTAATTTCAAAGATATATTATCTGAGTGATTTCAAATTTTTAGCAAATGCTTACGAAAAATAATTATAGAAATATATGTGTGATGGATTAATTTTAATTCAGTCACTTATTAGGATAGATTTAGCCAAAATTTGTGTAACATAGAACAACAAGGTAGACAAAGTAAACTTTGGTCAGAATCATGAATGTGGAAAGATGTCGAGACAAAAAAAATACTTCTTACACCAGATAGCTAGAGAAAAATTGCATGTACATCTAATGGTAAATGAATGGTCAGAAATATTGTTGAAAGATGCTCAGTATTTCTCTTTGGTCATGTAGTGTGTTGCATCAGGATTGGGAGAGACAATAAGCATAGGATAGTGGGATTTCTGCTATGCTCAAACTGATTTTCTTCCATACAGAGAAGTTCATCCTGCTGATAGAACTGCTTTCCAGAGATAAAAGATAGGGACTCTCACATTAAATTAAGGATACATAAAGCATGCATGTATTTCTCTCTGCTAAACTCTGAAGGGCTTGTCTGTTGGCAGAAGTGACCAATTATGACTTAAACAGATATCCATCTGCAATATATTAAATAAATGAGAGGCTGAAATTACTTAACCCATGCTCAATATATTTACCAAAACAATAGGATTTGACAAAAGTGGATGCAGCTTTATTTCCCTAGGAAATTTCAATAATTCATTCATTAGATGAATACAAACCCAATTTTAATGCAATGTAACTGGTAGACAAGAGACTCAGTCTCAGGAATGTGAAGAATGTTGCTTTATTTTCACATGCTTGGTGGTCTCTCTAAAAGACTTTTTTCTAAAGATGGTTAAATTATACATTTTTTTCTTTAATCTTTATATCCATGGTAGAAATAAGTTGGAAAACTGAGATTTACCTTTATAATTTTGCCTTATCATTCCCAATAAAGATGAAGACCAGAAAATAGGAAGAATGTACATAGCTCCATGAATAGCTAAAGGGTGCTAAAACTGAAAAAAGAATTGTTTATGAATTTGCAACCGCCTTCTCATTTTTAATACCCTAATTCCAAACAAGATGTAAGAAAGTGGTCAGAGCACATATGAGCAGCAGGGAATGGGAACACCAGTGAAGAATATCTGCGACAAGGAGGATCGTTTTATTGGGGATTGACCCAGGCAAAGTTATTCAGCAGGTAAGGTGCTGTCTGCCTCAGCCTCTTTCATGCTGTCACTTGGCCTTTCCTGTGTCATCATGCTACAAATCTCTGTTACTATTGCTTTAACATGTTAGTAGCAGTGAAGCCAACTTCTGCTAGGACAAAAGCTGCTAACTTACCACCACCTTAAATCACCACATTTTACATATATAAAAACTCAGAGCAAAAACAGCAATGCTGATTCATAGTCCCAGATAGGGAATAAGGCCAGGAGATTTGGAATAAAATGCAGTCCCCACAACTTCTTACCTTTGTGACCTCAGAGAAACATCTAAATCTTTTTGATGCTCAATATCCTCATTTGTTGATTAAGGGTACTTAACTCACAGGAATATCCAGATAATTAAATTAGAAGATATATAAAAATTGCCTAAATTGCTTAGTGTATAATATATACTCAATAAATGCTATTATTATTTGATTATCCTTCCTTCAATGTTGTGATGTGTACATGTCTAACCCAGTGCTTATCACACAGTGGGTGCCCAATAAATGTCAGTCAAATCTGAAAGACATGTGATTACCTGTTTTATGCTAAAATGTTAATGACATAACAATTTAGTTTATTTGTTTTGGATGAAACAGATTATTTTCTTTATTCATATGAAGGAAGAATTCTTTTTTTTTTTTTAAGATGAATTCCATTGGATGGTAATACCTTAACTCAAACTCATGAGTCACTAATAGTACATATTCTAGAAATGTAGCTGGGAAAAGATATTACTTAAGATCAAGAGAGCTTCCGTTCATCCATCAGATCCCAACAGGAGCCTATATGATTAGAAGGTAGAATTGTTGTGATTAAGAATGTGGCCTTTGGATTCAGAATGATTTGGACTCAAGTCCTGGCTCTATCAACTTCTAGCTATGTGACCTTTAGTAAGTCACTTAATATTTCTGAGCTTCAGTTCAAACTCAATACATGTTATTTTTATTGCTGTTATTAGTTGAAATACAATATTGTCTTTAACATCACCTTTAAATACAGAACACAGAAATTCTCTAGTATAAGCAACCCCCCAAAAATGGATCCAAATGAAAGAAATAACTCTCCAGAATCTCAATAAACTAAATAGAATATATCTCAATTAAAGCACAGATATCAAACATTATATATCTGCAGCTCTGTGTACGTACAGACACAAATCATGGTAAATGCGTTTCTTGATAATAACCATAGGTAGAAATGATCGAGAAAGATGAGGTCCATTCTTTTTCTTTCTTTTATTATTTATTTATTTTTTTTGAGGGGAGCGGGGTGAGGCAGAGGGAGAGGGAGAGAGAAAATCTTAAGCAGGTTCCATGCCCAGCACGGAGCCCGATGCAGGGTTCGATCTCACAACCCTGAGATCAGGACCTGACCCAAAACCAAGAGTTGGAGCTTAAGTGACTGAGCCATCCAGGTGCAAGTTGAGGACATTCTTAAGAGCAACAATTCCTTTCAGACACCACTAGTAATCTGAGATTCTTGTACAAATGTAGCAGGATATAATATGCAACAAAAGCACGTACCAAAAGAACTCCATCATTCTGTTCTTGCTGCCTTGGCATGGACAGGAGCTAATAATATTTTAAAACACAAACATTTCTAATTAAGTGGTCTGAAAGCCAAAGGCCTTTTAGAAAGACCTTATTTAGTAGCACTATACAGTAAGTCTTAATGCTCTAGAATCTAGTACCTATCTGTGCTTTACAACAAATACTTTTTGAATTTCCTTCTCATTAACCTTTGTATTCTGCTTACTTTTGTGTGAATACTTTTTTCTGAAAGATATCAAATTTAAAGTGTTTTTCAAAACTAAATCTTTAGTGTTCATAGTCACAAGATGTGTCAAAACTGGAAAGAATCCTCTCTTCCCTTAGCAAATAAAATGTGATTAAATAGTGAGCATAGGGGGTAAAATAATAACCTACATTCAGATATTATCACCCTGTGAATTTAACCAAAAGATAAGGTATCAACCATCATATTTTTCCATTGATCCTATAAAATATTTTGGATCGTATTCTTAATTTTGTCTCCATATGTTACTGAAAGAATCTTTATCAGTATGTGTAAATGAACACAGCATAGTGATTCAATACAGTTTGTTCATGATAGGTCTGTGAGATCATTGAAGCAACTCTGCCACTTAATCAGTTCTTTAATTTCTGCAAATTAAGTACAAACTATAAATTATCTTCATTTCACATACTAACCTACATGAAAGTCTTCTACCTTCCAGAGCACCTCTCCTGTAGTAAATTCTGAGGCTGGAGACACAGAGACGAATAAAACATGATCCCTGCCTTAGTGGTTTTCAGAGACTGGTGAAGGAGACAGATTTGTAAACATGTAGTAGCAATATAAAAAGTCTTATAATGGGAATAAGTCTCAAGTTCTATGGAACCCCAGAAGAGGCAGCATTTTTTAATTGGATGAAAATTCTTAAAAGAAATAAGGAAAGGTGCTTTACAACAAAAAGGACAGGATATGCAAAGGTAGATAAGTGAGAAATGAATAGGATGCTCAGGGAACTATAAACTATTCAAGAAGTGGCTGAACTCAGGGCCAGTTTCAAGAGTATGTGACCTAAGTAGTTGCCTATGGCCCTCCACTCAGAAGGGTCTCATATTGATTTAATAACCTGTCATCACCATTTTGAAATTGTTAATCATTTTTGAATGGAGTTTTGCACTGGCCCCACAAATTATAGAGTTTGACCTGGCTGCAGTGAAGGGTGACTATGGGGATAGTGTTGAAAAAAGAGGCTGAAAATATGGTAGGCAAGGGCCCATTCATAAAGGTTACTGTATGCTCTGCAAAAGAGTTTTGATTTTTCCTACAGATTGATAAAGAATCACTAAAGAATTTTAGGCAGAGAAATGGCATAAGATTTTAATATTTTCCAAAGAATTTTCAGAGGACAGCATATATAGAAAGAATCAGAGGATGGGTGAAGGTGGAGGATGTTAGAAGAAGATTAGAATAACCTGGTCAACCTCATGACTGTACAGAAGAATATTAAAATATTGAAGTCAAGAGGTAATTAAAGGTTTGATGTAAAACAATGGCAGTGGAGATGGACAAATGATTATTCCCTAAAATTCACAGAGTTTAGGATAAAATACCAAAACTGACTGAATTTAATTATTTTTGTGCAGGTCTGAGTATTCTGTTGATGAGTTAACAATATTTGTATGAGTAATGAAATAAATACATAACTAATTTGTAATTTATTACATATTAATTACATAAAATTTATTCTGGCCTTTATTTTACAAAATCATTACATTTTTATAATAATAATTTTGTATCAGTTGTGTTCTGTTGACAGCAATACTAAATAAGACAGGGTGTCTTGAGTCAGTAATTTTTAGCTAGTTTTTCATTAATTTCAATTTGGAGAAACTTCCTTCAGCTTAAAGAGAGTAATAGTAAGTGGAATTATCAATACAATTCTTAAGATTCTTAAGTAATACTTAGATTAAAATATGAACCATTACCTCAGTTAGCCTTTCTTGTATAATCAAAACTTAGTGATTTAGAACAACAATCATTTATTACCTCAAGATTTTGTAGTTGAGCAGTTTAGGCTAGACCCAACTCATGATAAAATGGAACTACAAAATATAGTACCCAATTTTTCAATCAACCACAATCATGTATTTCACCTATCATGGACAAACACTGTAATGTTACATATGATAAAGCATTGTTGATACTTATTACAAGAATTTTTTTAAGATTTTAATTTTAAGTAATCTTTTTTTTTAATTTTTTTTTTAAGATTTTATTTATTTGTGAGAGAGAGAATGAGGGACAGAGAGCATGAGAGGGAGGAGGGTCAGAGGGAGAAGCAGGGAGCCTGATGTGGGACTCGATCCCGGGACTCCAGGATCATGACCTGAGCCGAAGGCAGTCGCCTAACCAACTGAGCCACCCAGGCGCCCCTTAAGTAATCTTTTATACCCAACATGGAGCTGGAACTAAAACCCCCAAGATCAAGAGTCACAAATAATGAATCATGGAACACATCAAAAACTAATGATTTAATGCATGGTGATTAACATAACAATAAAAATTTAATTTAAAAAAAAGGATTCACATACTCTACTAAGCCAGCCAGGTACTTCCATATTACAAGATATTTTAACTTCACCACATAAATCTCCATGTCTTATACTGTGATTTTTATTATTTCCAATGCAATATTTAAATCTATAGGATATTGTATAATTTCTGCTTTCAAAATTTCCAATGCTCACAAATTATAATAACTTTATGGCAGTATGTTTGTCTAACTTGTTCAAACGTCTTTCAATCAAAACTATATCTTGACCTAAAATGAAGAATAAGTCATTCTGTAGAGCAGTCTTTATAAAAATTGGCTTGGGCAATATTTGTATGTGAATATTTTTTCTTATGGTTGTGCAAACATTTTTCTTTTTTAATGTAATTATTTTTGGAATGTCACTTTTATTGCATATTTTTAAGCAGGTCCTGTCAATATAGAGAACCATTTCTTTATTTAAAACGTTTAATCCTGTTAAATATGAAATAGACAAACTTATCTGTTTTCTTAAAGCTCCTGTTCATATTATTAGTAACAAGCAACAGTTTCAGACCAAATAACAGTGAATAGAGTAAATTCAAAATTAGTTTTATTTTCCACTAAAGACCACAAGTTGTTCTTTATTTAAAGATCTTTTGTTATTTCGCTTAATTCTTCTAGTGCATTTTGAATTTGGCCTAAATTAAATATAATTATTTTAATAGCATTTAGTTGACATATCATCATGTGTCTAAGGATGGTTGTAAGGTCAACATTAATATATATTATCTTAAATTAAGATGATCTATCTTTGGGAAGACCCAGAAATTATCATATATAATCTCAATTGTCAAAAGAAACTCTCATTATTATCAGCACAGTTGAAGCCATCTCTCCCAATAACAATTACAATATGTTCAAGATGTACCCTGTACATAACAGAAAAAAAGCTTCTGTATTTTCAGCCCAAATTTTGTCTTGTATGCTGTTTTTTTTAACCAAAATTGTCAGCCTCATTAATATAGGCTCACCCTCAAGAATGATTTAAATCCTAGCTTAAAATTGGAAATGGTTTATTTTCCACTCTCTTACCTATAATCAAAACCTGTAATTTTATATTAAATGTTATTTATTCAACATAAATTTTCCCTCCTATAATCTAGTTGTGTTCAATAAAATTCACTTTTAAAATTTTACATATGATTTATTTTCTTACTTTTTAATCTATTAAATTAAAAATAACATTTTCAATTTTTCATCCTAGATGGTGAAAATTTACTTTATTTATTTTTATCCATTTTATAGGTCTGGACAAGAGACTTCAAAATAATATCTAACAAATCTAAATTTCTGTTTTTTTCTATAGTGTGCATAATTATGTTTGCTTAATTTTGGACACATATTATTTTAAGAACATCATGACTGAATTCTATATTTGCCTTTACTTGTCTTTGTTGAACTATAATTATTGGTGGGTTTTTTTTCATTTTTCCTCTGTTATGGAGGCTGCATATATGCAAGTGACATTTTGTATTCATTTAACTGCAAATCTAACTGCCTCAGAGTCATAAATATTTTTATTAATCCAAGCCGACTTTAAGGGTTGGTTGTAAAATGAGCAGTAACAGTGATAAAATACATTGTTTTGAATGGAGAATACAAAAGCCATTTTCCAGTTATTTCTCCATTTGAAAGAACTTTAGTGCAAAATGAATTATTAAATGTCTGCTATGCTCATCCAGTTGGTAAAAAATAGAGATTAATTAAAATTGGATTATGCTTTGCTAGAAATATTCTCACGTTGTCATAAGGATATGACAGCCATTTTTTATGACCATAATTCAATAAAGATAGTAAAGATTCAGAGGTTTCATCTTTCAATTTTCTGGATTTCATGAATGTAATTTTTTTTTCATTTTTTAATGGGCTGGACATAGTTGCATTTATTACTTCTGAGTTGTGAATTTGATATGAATAATTTTTCTTTTTTGTTCCATTGTTTTGATCAGTAATTAAATTTCCACATAAAAAATATCAAGGATTTCATCTGACCTGTTCAAATTGTGAAATTGATGAGAATAATATCCTCACTTAAATTCTTTGTTTTGATGAGGAATTAACTTTACATTAAATAAAGAATATATAATGTCCTGTCCTGTTGATGAATTTTGTGGGAGTTATGCTCAAGAGGAATCTGCTCACTTTCATTATTTCTATTTAAAAAAAATTAAATACACAATATCTTTACTTTTTAATATTTATTTTATATTAATATATATTTCTTTTCTATGTTCCACTTTTATATTATCTGTTTTCATTATCTGAATATTTCCTTATTTTAATAATCTGAAGGATTAAAAAATACAGTTGTATCCAAAGGGTACAAAATTTGAATATATTTTCAGCAAAAATGCAAATTTAACTAAATATAAAAATCAAAAATTAAAATATTTTGCTTTTATTTGCTTCTAAAATATTTAAAATAATTTATTGGATTTAAAATATTATGAATTATAATTAATAATATCAAAGTTAATAGCTTAGTTATTAAAATAAATCTGATATTCTTTTACTTAATTTTCTAAACTCTAAATTTCTAAAACTCTAAACCTTATTAAATGATTTTATAAAGAAAAGCTGTATTTCTAATATTCATCTAGTTGTTAAAATAATCAGTATCATGCTTGATTCACATATCTACATATATAAATATGTGAGTAATGTGAATTATTCAACAGTACAAAATGTTCCTCAGCTTATATATGTGCATACTGTGGGAATCATGAGTACCTCTACAATAAGGGATTGGAACATGAAGGGAAACAAAAAGAAATGCATGTTTAGCACCACTAAGAAATGATTCGTTGTTATGCAAGAATCTATGCCATTGATAACAGCTGAGAGAAAGGATGTGACAAGTTAATTTACCATTTCACTTATCTTTGTACTTTGGCTGCCTAAATTCTCCTCACACCCTAAAGTAGTGCCCGTCTCCAACACTGGTACAATCTATAAACCTTTATGTTATTTGAATGCAGTCATCATTTGGTTCAAGGATATAGTGTAAGGGATATGAAGGAGAATTTCCCTGGGGTCTCAAGAGTGCTAGCTGTAAGAATAGATTCTGGAGTTATTAGTTACCCTATGCCAGAGCTTAGCACTGGATCTTGAGTGATAGAAAGATTCATGTATTCTTGTTTAAGACTGTTGAATCACAGACCTGTACCTCTGAAACAAATAATACATTATATATTTAAAAAAGAAGAAGAATAAAAAGATAGCAGGAAGGGAAAAATTAAGGGGGGGAAATCGGAGGGGGAGACGAACCATGAGAGACCATGGACTCTGAGAAACAAACTGAGGCTTCCACAGGGGAGGGGGTTGGGGGGATAGGTTAGCCTGGTGATGGGTATTAAAGAGGGCACGTACCGCATGGAGCACTGGGTGTTATAAGCAAACAATGAATAATGGAACACCACATTAAAAACTAGTGATGTAATATATGGTGATTAACATAACAGTAAAAAAAAAGATTCATGTATTCTTTAATAGATTTCTTTTTGTGTTTTGGATACGTATGCGGCTCTATAGCCTAGATCCCAATGTTTAAGTATATTACAAATGTGCAAAGGTGGAAAAAAGATATTTACAGTATAAAAATGACAAAATCTCATGAACTGGACATTAGGAGTGAAAGACACATTGGAAAAGATTTCCAGCTGGTTTAAGTCCCTGGATGAACTATGGTATCATTAATCAAGATGTGGAATACAGAAGGTAGAACAAGTTTTGGGTAAAGACAGTGATTTCAATATTGAACATGTTGAAGAAGAACTGACTCTGTGATATCAGGGTAGAAATAACCAATTTGCTGTTGGAAGTACAGTATAATGTTCATAAAATTTAGACTTCGATAAAAGAAATATCTTAGTTAATCAGGGCTAGAAATTACAATAGAGACCATATTGGCTGACAAATTTGGTAGGTATTTTTCCCATCCCTTATTAGTTAAATATTTAATTAGAGGAATAACAGGAACAATGCATTTAACAATATATAAATGTGGCAATATAACATAGGAATCTGTGTGTTACAGTGAAAATAGCAGCAAATATATTTATCCAACTTTAGATATTAATTTATGCCCTCCCAATTTTACTTCTACACACCAAGCAAATCAATTAGCTTCTGTAAACCTCCGATTCTTCATCTAAAAAATGAAGTTAATATGTACCTCTATCAGTTTAGATTATCTTTGCTTGAAAATAACAGAAAACACTGGCTCTAATAGCTTAGAGAGTATGATATGTATTATTTGACATAACACAAAATCCAGAGATAGGGTGGCTCTAGGATTAGTTCATTCAATGGCTTGGTGACACCATGAAAGACCAAGGTTTTTGCTAAAGTTTTACTCTGCCATTCCAAGCATTTAAGTTTAGGTCTCCTCATGAGAGCAAGATAGTTGTAGCACTTTCAAGAATCATGTACAGACATGGAAATATCCATAAAAACAAGAATAAGAGGGCCTGTTTCTTGCATTTATCTGTTTTCTTTTTATATAATCACTGAGGAATGTTTTCCAGAATGCTCCCAAACAGACTCTCTCAGTCCCACTGATCAGAAGTGCATCACATGCCTGTAGCTAGACCAATTACTGACCAGGAAAATTATGTCACTAATCTTGCCTAGACATTGTCATTCATCCCCTGGATTAGAAAAAGCACTGACTTCCCTTAAATTTAAAAGCTCAATAAGAAAAGTGATACCTAAACAAAAATTAGGGTTCTGTTAGAGGGGTGGAAGGGGAAGGCTGGATTGATGTTGGGTATGCAATCATCAGTGTCTACTATAATGCCTTGGAACATTTTTGGAGTATTATATAAAGCAAGATTTATTAACATATTTGGCATATAATGACAACCAAATTAAGACTCATGGTAGCAGAATTAATGTTCATGAGAAAAGCAGCTGAAGATTTCTCTAGCATCATCATCTAAAATGATTGGGGGGGGGCACCTAGGTGGCTTAGTCAACTGAGTGTTGGACTCTTGATCTCAACTCAGGTCTTGATGTCAGGGTTGTGATTTCATGTCCTGCATTGGGCTCTATACTGGGCGTGGAGCCTACTTTAAAAAAATGATTATGGGAATAGCATCATACCAGGTACAAAGAGGGTTTGTACAATGTGAAGGATACATTGCAATTAATCCGATTAAGCTTCACTCTTGCTTTAGATATTCCCAATCTCTGGATGCTATGATGGAAAACAACATTCAATAAGCTAAATACAAATTCAGCAAAGCCTGAGACCAATTTGTTGCATCTGATTATGTGTCTTAAACAAGTCAGTATTCATGGGCTACTGACATGTATATGTGTACATTAAGACCATTTTATCATTGATGCATCCACATTTTTCCCATCATTCACTTGTTTTTTTAAACCACACATAAAATCAGTGTATACACTGATCAGAAAAAATTACTTGTTTCATGCAAAGGAGCAAGAAAGTCACTGAGCTAAGTTTCAATGATGTTCAGGCCATATGAGTGTGCTGTGGTAGTTCATACAAGTAATATTGAGCAAAACTGTCCTCCCATAGCTGACACTGGTAAAAATCTCACAAGCTCTGTCTTGGATACGTAGTACTTTATATGTTTTCTTTGACTCCTTAGATTACACAAGCACCAGAGAAGTAAGGAAAAAGGCAGATAACCCACAGATTTTCTGAATTTTCTGTATTGACTGATTTGAATAAGAACACAAGTGCAAAAGGCAGAATTTTACAACTGCAACCTAAAATTTATCCCATTCAGTTTCTGCAAGCAGAAAACTGCTTACATGACATTTGCAGAGGATTAGGGGTTTGGATTAGAATGTGAGTTCATATATGTAAATATATAAATATATGTATATTACATTAATAACTATGTATTATATAATATATTTTACTCTCAAAGTATTATTTATATGACTAACTTCTATACTTAGAGAATACAATCTCTCTTCTGTGATAGCCAAAAAGTTCTGATCGGACTCCAGAAACAAAAGATGCCAAAACTTCTCTTCAGTAGTAAGTTGCAAATGGAATTTAATGTTCTTTATGCTTGAGAGAGGTTTTTAACAACAAAAAGCTTTAATATCACTGTTGGTAAATAAACAAATAAATACTCTTCTTAAAGCACTATCCATATACCTGAAGTGAAGCAAAGTCATCTCTAAATCAAGAAGGCTAACTATCATGACATCTCCTGTGTATCCTGGGAAAATTCCAATAAAGTTTAGTTTTCTGGAAGGCAGCTCACTTTTGCGTTTTCCCAAATTCTGGAAAAGGGAACAATGTAGATTGCTTCTGGGTGAGTCCACTTTGTTAAAATAGATAGTATTGTTCATAACGTGCTAGTGGAATTAATTTTAACTGGTATGGTATGGTTATGTATTGGTGTTGTATGGTTAAAAGTTAATAAAAACCAGGTATGAGTCCCATAGATGTATTAAGGTTTCAATGAGATAATATAAGTTAAAATTTATAGAATAAACCTACTATATAGTAAATGTTCAATACATTTTTTCTCCCTTCCAAGGTCACTTAAATTAGGAAGGTTTTATTTTACTCTATTATTAATGGTTATTTAACCACTGTGATGGAGCAAAAATTTAGAAGCTTATGATCTAAAATTTGAAGAGTTATAAAACAAAAGCCAAGGCAATTTTTGGAAGACCAAAATGCATGTTTTCTTTTCTACGTGTTTCCTATTCACTTTCCAGCAACAGTAAAGGCATCTTTTGATTAAACAACCCTGTTGCAGAGTTGACTCAGACTTAACTTCCTCAGGAGGCAAACTCCTTCCCTTTTTGCTAGCCTGGGATATGTCAGGGGCATTCCGAACAAGCTGACATTAAAACTATATCCACCTGGAAAAAATCAGAAACCCTAGCTTTCTCTGCTAGATAGGAAGCTAGGCAGTGGGCACAGAGCAAGAATACCTAATTAATCTGTTTTTCCAACCTTGGGAAATGAGGATTTGAAGCATCTCTTCTTTCCTCCATTTAATGCTTATTATAAACTCCAAGAGACAAGAAACTACTCTCAGATCAATTATTTGAGCTTGCAGGACTTTTTGAAATATACGCCCCTTCCACTCCATAATATCAGAGAAGAAAGTTCATCCCTGATCTTGAAAGCAGTACAAAATTGACCTCACCAACACATTGGTTTGCCTGTAATTTTCTTTTTATATACTTGTAGAGAATATGCGACATTTAAAATTAATATTTTTGAACAGCTTGCATCATTCACACAGATGCCCTGGTAAGAGTAATTAAATATATTCTCAGTGGGTGGATTTCTTTCTCTCTCTTTCCCTTCTCCCTCTGTGAAACATCTGTGGGTGATCCTTCTAAATAAATAGGGCTAGCTAGTTCACAAACATAAGATGAAAGTCCTCTGTGCCATATTATATATGCTCAGCTGTAATGCTTTTGTTTATTTGTAAAATATGCCACATGGTAAATGATTGACTTATGATGATTTCAGAGTAGGAAATAATGAAATTGTCCCAGCAAAGTAATTTAAGAATACAAGCATTAGGACAATAGGACCAACCCCTGGTCAAGCCAGTGTAGCATTTGAGTTAACCTAGGGGTCTATAGATGCTAGCCTATTGTTATTCTATGCTAATACTTCTTTCCAAAAAGTGATCCTGCAACCAATAATCTACACAATTCTTTACCATCTATAAACACTTCATGGTTCAGCTGAAGTCCCATCTCTCCCAGGATGCTTTCCCTGATTACTTTAGCTCACATTACTCTCTCTTCTTTTTGAATACCCATAACACCAATAATCTGAGCCTCGACTTTGTTTTTTTAATATGACCTCATGAGCCTTGTAGTACTGGTTTATACTGATTCATGAGTTGTTCAGTACCTATTAATGCATATTTATTTTGTCTTTTCACATATGGTGTAAGTACCTCAAGGACAAGGTTCCTAATATATGCTTATTTGTGTCCTACAGCACAGGGGACCATGGACCAGGACCATGTCTGTGGTGTTCACTTAATAAATTTATGTTAAATAGAAGTGGAATAAATCTCATGTTGTCAGATGTAAAGATTGTTTAATTCTTCATGTATTTTACAATCTAACATTTTAGCTGATAACAAAATCATATGATCATCTCACTAGATGTAGAAAAAACTTTTGACAACATTCAACATCCATTCATGATAAAAACTTTTAACAAAGTGAGTTTAGAGGCAATATACCTCAACATAATAAAGGGTCTTATTTTGTGATAACTTTTCAATTTCCTCTCAGCAATAATATGGATGCAAAGTCCAATTTTTAATTGCCAGAGACTATTTTACCATTTACTTATCCAGATGTTAGCAAGAAGTGTTGACACTGGAAAGCTTGGAATACATGTTTCTGCATATAAACTCAAATTTAAAATAAGGGGGAAATATGTGACAATATACTATGTGGTGATTATGAACCACAAGGGAAAAATCTCTTCACAGATCCTTTGTCTTCTTTTTATTTTCTCCTGGAAATTTAGGAAAATGCTATATGGGTATATACAAATCAAAGACCTGATTATCATTGGAATTTCCTGTTTGTGCTCAATTTATTTGAGTTACACAGTTTTTAAACTTTACTATTAACACAGTTAATACACAGTTAACTTAACTCCCCCTTTCCACTATATATTATTTCTAATCCATATAATTCTTCAGTTAGAGTAGGAGTGATCTATCCAAACTTTCCTAGGAGTGCATACTATCATATAGCAGGCCATCTGCTGTACCTTTCTTCAAAAGTGGTCCACGGGCTCTATACTGCATGTTTATAAGCTATACTATCATATGATGAAGGATTTCAGATATTTTAATATAAGTATGCTCCTTTGGGGCATCTCTAATGTGGCTGTAACTTAGTAAATTCAGGTCTATAGCAAATAGTGCTGCGATGACTTCCCACAATATAAGAATTGGAAATCCACCATGAAAGTAAAACACAAATTATTGTGGCATATTCCCTTAACTGTGTTTGGAGTTAATTAATACAGAGAAAACTGCCAGGATGTGGTGGAAGGGAATGTGGGACCACTTGTAAAAAACTTGATAGAGTTGTTTTTCCCTTTTCATTATTTTTGTATTCCACAAAGGAGAATGCACTCCTGTTTTTGTTTTTGTTTTCGTATTCTCATTTCAAGATCTCAGGGTGAGAAAGGAGAACCTTATATGTCAAGACCCTTCCTATCCTCCCTTTCTTTCTTCTTTCTTTCTTTCTTCTTTCTTCTTTCTTCTTTCTTTCTTTCTTCTTTCTTCTTTCTTTCTTTCTTTCTTTCTTTCTTTCTTTCTTTCTTTCTTTCTTTCTTTCTTTCTTTCTTTCTTTTCTTTTCTTTTCTTTTCTTTTCCAGCATTGTTAACATACAGTGTTCTATTAGTTACTATAGAGAACAAACTTATGGTTACCAGAAGGGGGACTGGTCGGGGGATGGGTTAAATAGATGATGGGGATTAAAGAGTGCTCTTCTGGAAAGCACTGGCTCATGTACAGAATTGTTGAATCATTATATTGTACACCTGAAACTAATAGAGCAGAATCAGTTTTTTGGTTTGTCTCTTTTTTCTTTCTTCATTTGTTTTATTTCTTAAATTCCATATATGAGTGAAAAATCATATGGCTTTGGTCTTCCTTTGACTTATTTTTCTTAGCATTATACTCTCTAGATAATCCATGTTTTCACAAATAGCAGGATTCCATTCTTTTTCTATAGCTGAGTAATATCCCATTGTATGTATTGTGTGTGTGTATAACACACACACACACACACACACACACAGCAAGAATATCTAATTATCTAATTAATCAGTTTTTCCAATCTTGGGAAATGAGGATTTGAAACATCTCTTCTTTCCTCCATTTAATGCTTATTATAAACTCCAAGAGACAAGAAACTACTCTCAGATCAATTATTTGAGCTTGCAAGACTTTTGGAAATATAAGTCCCTTCTACTCTGTAATATCAGAGAAATTTCATCCCTGATCTTGAAAGCAGTACAAAATTGATCTCACCAACCACCCATAACCCAAGCAGGCATACTTTGAAACCACGAAGGTGAAAAATAACTTCTAATATATCCAATTAGTTCATTGGCTTGCCTGTGATTTTCTTTTTATATACTTGTAGAGAATATGCCACATTTAAATTAATATATATTATATATGTATATTAATATATAATATAATATGAATATATAAATATAAATATATATACCACATCTTTTTCCACTCATCTATCGATGGACACTTGGGTTCCTTCCATAATTTGGCTATTATAATTGATGCTGCAATAAACATAGGGGTGCATATATCCTTTTGAATTAGTGTTTTTGTATTCTTTGGGTCTTTATACACCTAACTGTACACAGCCTATAAAAGTATTCTAAACTTTCTATAGTTTATTGCTAAAATATAGATTATGCTGTTATCAAACTGAAAACATCCATGGGGATAAAAGATAATTCATATTCCACATTTATTTTTATTAATTTGAAAAAATATCCTAATTTAAGAAATACTACAGAAATACTAAATCAGAGTAGGGCTTTTGGACTAAAGAAAAGGTTTCTTCACACAAATTAGTAATTATATCCAATATATTAGAGAATTTCAGAAATAATTAACTTAGTGAAAATTAATATATAATATGGAAAGTATGGATCACTTCATCTTTACCCTGAGTATATTATGGTCATAATCTTTGTTATCAGGTAGGATCAATAAAGGATAAAGCTACAATACCCTGAAATTCTAAAATTCTAAGATCTAGTATTGAAATGCAGAGGAAAAGAGAAATGCGTAGTAAAACTAAATTTTTTTTAAAACCCCAGATCTTTGGAGTTAATAGACCTTATCTACTTTTTTTTGAAAGATTTTATTTATTTATTTGACAGAGAGAGACACAGTGAGAGGGGGAACACAAGCAGGGGGAATGGGAGAGGGAGAAGCAGGCTTTCCGCCAAGCAGGAAGCCTGATGCGGGCCTAGACCCCGGGACCTGGGATCATGACCTGAGCCGAAGGCAGACGTTTAATGACTGAGCCACCCAGGCACCCCATAGACCTTATGTACTTTTTGAGGTTAATATAAAATATACAATATGATAATTTCATCACTATTAAAGATATTGCTAATTATTTACTATTTTTTTAATTAAATGAAGGAGGAGCTCAAATGTCTTAGAATCTAGATGTTGGGAGACTGAGAACAAGGTACTGGTTAATAATGAGGAAATAAATATTTCAATATAAAAATCAATGGAAGTATATGAACTTATAAAAATGACTAACTCAAAAAGACATGCTTAACTCTTAGAGAATTTCATTGAAGAGTGCCCCCAAATAACCATTTATTGGAAAATGGCATTCAAAACAAGAAAAAAAATGGAAAGAATTTGCTGGTGCTGCAGACACATCAAAAATTCAGGGAATGTCAAAGACCTAAAGTCTATTGAATGCATGTATTGTGACCTAAAATAAGGTTTAGGTTAGTTAAACTCAACTTTATTACTGGGGTAATATATTACAGAGCTATATACACAGATGCATGCACACGTGCATCTACAAATTATACAAGAGTGGGAAATGAAAATATCTAATGGTGACCAGTTTACAAATGATTAACTAGGCTAATATTATCCATAAGTGATCAAGTTGTTATTGTCAAGTCAAAATAATAACTATAAATCAAATATAATTGCAAAGAAACAGAAAATGGAAACTTCAACACATACAAAGATAAAATCAACAGACAAAGAAATCATTAGAGTGAAAGCAAAACTTAGTAAAATTTTGGAGCAGAAAATTTCTATTATAAAAAATAACTTGCACTTTTTCAGTTTGCCGAATTTTCAAAGACTTTCTAAAACTCTTGTATCATTTGACCCTCACGAGAATCCTGTGAGATAAGCAGGGGTGCAATCATTATATTTGTTGAACATAATTTATATATATGAAAAGAAAAAGGTGATTTTTTAAATGAGCAAACTTACAATAAAAAGCACAATATAAATAAAAGCAAAATTTGGGAAACAGATAATCATGGGTTAAAAAATAACATTTCACAAGACCATAATAGAAGAAGCACTATAAAATAATGGTGAACTATGGTAGCGCGATGTAGATTGGGTAAGCTAAAACAGGGTTTGGATTCTGCCTCTGCTACTTACTTGATGTGTGACCTTGGAGAAGCTACTTATCTCCTGAACCTCAGCTACCTTATGCTTAGCACAATGTAATATCCCACAGAAAGGCAACCAAAATAAGCACAAGAAAATGTTAAAGATGCTATGTTAATGGTTTTTGAATTAGCTTAAATAACTGTTTTGAGTAAAGACATAGGAAAAGGAGAATGGGACATCTACAGAATTACACAGAGATGTGGCTAATTGCAGTTCTGTACTTCATGAAAAATTGATCATAAAGGAGATAATTATTATACTTGGTCTAGTGTCAGAGACCTAACAGGGGCTCAACAAAAGATAATTGTTGTTGTTGTTGTTGCTGTTATTTATTATCCACCTGAAAGTCCTTCATCCTTAAAACCCATCTCCTCTGAACCTTTTTTAGACTCATCTTCCATACAAAATTGTGTGCTCCTTCCTGTCTCTCCCATAACACCCAGCTATTCCTTTATTATCAGACTTATCATTGACTTATACTAATCAGTTTTCTTGCATTTTTTCTTCACTAAGACTGATCCTCTGAGATCAGGGATTTTGCTCTGCTTCATTTATATCTCCATCATATATCACAGTGCTTGGCACATCATAGATCCTCAATAAATGTTCATTAAAATAATATGCAGTGACTATTCTCAACAACTTCAAGGATAAGTTTAAGCACCTTTGGGACCTTGGAATTGTACTCTAGGCTTCATGGTGTTAAGTCACCAAAATTTAGGAGTACATAAACAACAGAACATATTGATATTTAATGTGTTATTCATATATCTAAAGTTGCAAGAGAAAAAAAAAGTTAGAAGGGTTTTAAGTACCTAGCATTTGTCCCTCTATACTCAAGAAATGTTTGTAATAATAATGTAAGAGACAAATAGGAAACTCTGAACAAAGATTCCAAAGAGGGCCCCTACATTCTTAACATTCTGCTATATCGCTGAATCACTGAGGTACAAGGTTGTAAAACTGTAGGGAGATAGTGTATGGAAAGTGTTTTAACACAATGCCTGAATTATATCCAGGATTCAATAAATGTTTATGGGGAGCGAGGGGAGAAAGGAAGAGAGATAAAGAGAGAGAGAGAAGGAGGAGGAGGAGAAGGAGAAAAGGATATTTGATGAAAGGAAAAACAAGAGTTCAATCCCAGTCTGGTCTGGGGTGACCAATGTTAGTACTTCTCTGCCTTCCTTGAAGGAATTTTAAGAGAAAGTATAAGCACTTCATAAATATGAGGAATCATTATAATTACTATTATGAATGTTATTGAAGATAACATACTGAAGATGTAATGAATTTTATTGAAGAAGAGTTTTTGAATTGAAGATGAAATCTTTAAAAACTTTGTTTCTGTTTAATTAGATGCAGTGAAGGAAAAATTCAGTTTTAGAATGCTTAAACAATGACACAATTTGATTGTGAAAGGTAATATTTGAGCACTTGTGGAAACCATTTAAACAAATAGCTAAAAAAAGACATCAACCTTCAATGAATGCTCTATATACTGTTTGTTGAAAACTATGATTATTATATTCATATTTTAACCTCTATTTTTCATATATTCACAGGAAGCATTCAGTGCCATATGAGAAAGAGAGCCTGCTGAAAACATTTAGAGTAGGCTGGCTTTTGAACCCCACTAGCTTAATGTTTGTTTTTGCATACTGCACTGTACACCCCAGCCTGCACAGAAAATGGTAAGCTAAGAAATCCTAAAAAATGAAATCTGCATTCTAGTAAATATGCAAAAGTTGAGATGGTCATTAAAAATATTCTTCAATCGTCAGTAAAATTCAAGTTAAGTACCTTTCGGTTATGGGGCATTCATCCTTTTTCATGAAGTGCAGAACTGCAATTAGCCACGTCTCTCTGTAATTCTGTAGATGTCCCAAACAGTAAAACCCATTAGAACGGGCCAAGATCCTTGGACTTACTTCTCCTTTCCCTATATCTTTACTCAAAACAGTTATTTAAACTAATTCAAAAACCATTAGCATAGCATCTTTAACTCTTTCTTAAGCTTATCTTGGTTGCCTTTCTGTGGGATATTACATGAGTGCTAAGCATGTGTGACAAAGAAGGTAGTCTGGTTTTTGGAAGGAAAATTGTTGAGACTTTGAATCAGAGTATTTTCACATCCTCTTAGAGTTCTAACGGAGTTTGATCCTTGGCTTGCTTTGATATGTAAATAGAGATATTGCTTTCTCCCAGGGGACCCTGGAGATCTGCCAAAGCACATAACAGTAAGATATCCTTCAGGATAGAAACTGAGTTGCCTAGAACAGCATAGAAAGCCACATTTGTGTTTGGGCTTCACAATAAAATGCCTTTGTTAATAGTTTTTACTTCCAATATAAATGTTTATATATTTACTCAGCTTGTCATTCTAGTTAGCCAATAGTTAGAAAACAACAGTTTTGCTCTTCTTTTTCCTGGTGCTGTGTTACTAAACTTATAGCTTTCCTTTGAAGATGCTATTTATGTTTCCTTTGATATATTCCATAAAAAAATCTGTTATTTAAAGAACATTTATCTTTGATGGAAATTGGAACATAGTTTCAGCTATTTATTTCTGTGAAGAGAATAACTACTGAAATGGTAAAATTGCTAATCTATAGGAAGAAAGAATAATTTCTACCCTAGATGTTATGCATATCACATTTGGAAAGGAAAAGGGAAGCTGAAAACAACTTTGTCCTTTAATCATATTTATTTTTTACCTTTTAGCTACTTTCGTGATTCTCCCTGCTCATATCATATGTTTTAAAATGTAGAATTAGTGCTAATCTTTCATATGAAAGCTAACATTATATTTAAAAACCTTGCCAGTTCTATAATTAAGACATATTTATCCACCTTAACAGTGTGTAACCAGATAATTATAGATTGATTTATAAAATAGAAATTTTTTTTTAATTTTCATAGAAGACAAGCATTTATTGCTGAGTCACAGATGCTTGAAATGGAAAGAGAATTCCAAAAATGTAAGATAAAGCAAGAGTAAGAGATGGCACTGCAGGGTCCTTGCAAGAGAACTATATATATATATATATACATATATATATATATATAAAGATATTTTCTTTTGCCATTTTTAAGGAAAAGAGTATGCAAATTACGAATTCAATTTCAAGCTATTTAAACTGATAAGAAAAATTTACCCACTGGGCTTTTTAATCTAATGTGTTTTTTCCACTTTCTTATAAACTGGGATGTTTTAAATTACTGTAAAATGATAACACTTAAATTTTTTTGCATCATGCTTTTATATTAAATACAATATTTCCTGAGACCAACATTCTCTTAAAACCACGTTGCATTTTTGGATTTCCTTATAGCTCACATTTGGTGCCAGATGACACAATCAAAAAACATATGTCTCTTTGCAGTCACTGTGCTTTCTTGGAAGAAAAGTACTTACAGGTCTTTGGATACCTGAGTCCATTCCCAGATACTGCATTTTTTTTTTTTTTTTACTGCAGAGACATTTATTACACCATTCTATTGTTTATGAGAATATTTTTAATGACAGCAAATACCACACAATATGAAGATCAATATCTTAAAATACCATTCATTTGGTATAAAAATAAATTCAACAAAATTTCTTTTAAGGAAAGATGGTCATGGTTTTATTTGGTAATATAATAATAGAACTAGACACATAGTTTATAGAATGAAAAATACATTTATCTATTACTTGTTTTCTCCCTCCCTTCCAGCTTTCTTTCCATGTTTCTTTTTCTTTCCCTTCCTTAGTTCCTTCCTCTTTTCTTCTGTTCTTCCTTCTTTCTTTCTTCCTTCCTTCTCTTCCTTCCTTCCTTCCTCTCTTCCTCTCTCTCTCCCTCTCTCTTTCCTTCCTTCCTTTTCTTTCTTTTTTTTCTTTCTTCCCTTTGTTCTTCCATTTTCCTTCCTTCTCTCATTCCTTCCTTCTTTCCTCCCTTCTTATTTTAGCTTCTTTTTTCTCCACCATTCTTTCTCTACTCTTTATTTTTATTAATTCTGTATTTTTATGTTTTTTTCTATAGTCACTGTTCCTCAATTTTATGCATTTCCATCTCTTTCTCCCTGTTTTTGATTTACAAAACCCTTTTGATTTACAAAATTTCTTTACTAAATTATAACATATAGACTTTCCCAAATTCTAAAATTCATAAACTCATGAAACATTAAAGATAAAAATAGCAATAACATCTGCTTTCCCAATCTTAAAATAATTCTCTCTGACGTATAGGAAAGCCTCCTGTACTGGGAAAAATGCTGAACTTTATATTTGCAAAGCTGCTGCTTCCTGACTACAGTTTGATATTCCTGGACAAAGTAAATTTTACTTACAACACCTTGAACAAAAAAATACTTCTTTATGGCCAAGCACAAGCATATTGTTAAATTCAGAAACAATTGATGCAAAGATGATTTCATTGTTCTTTATTTCATAAAAGAAACTCATACTTAAAAAAATAAAATCAAGAAAAATATGTCAAATTCTCTAAAATTCTCTCCAAATAATGTGTATGTAAATACATGTCTTATTCAAAATTATATAGTTATTTATAAAATATATTTAATATTTTATGTGAAACTAACATTGCAGTCTCTACTCTTGGAAATATGCAGGGAAATAGGTCTAGCTTTGGACATTTGTAAGCTAAGAAAAATTAACAGAAAAATGCAGAGGCTTGATGAATCACAGAAGAAAATTCATTTGATTGTGATTATTATAATTAGTTTTGCTTCCTTTATTATCCTCCATTCATAAAAGCCCAGTTTCAGTTTCACACATAAAAAATTGCTTTTGAAGAGTTATTGGAAAGAGAGGTGCTAGTTTATTTTCTAAGAAGAAAAGATGCATAGTATATAGAGGTAAAAATTATTAAAAATAACAAATTATAAGTAATGAACTAAGAATATACATATACTAAGAGATTAAAGAAGTTCTCCCTGGGTGCAGTTGACATTCAGAAACATCTGGAAATTTGGGTTTACTGGCCATTTTCACAAGCACAACATTCTTAATGGATTGTTTCAATTTATTATCTTTCTTAAAGGTATTTTAAGATATATTTATTTATTTGAGAGAGAGAGACAGATCTTGTGCAGGAGCAGGGGGAGGGGCAGAGGGGGAAGGAGAGAAGCCAACTCCCCACTGAACCTGGAGCCCAACCTGGGCTTGACCCCAGGACCCTGAGATCATGACTTGAACCAAAATCAAGAGTCGAACACTTAACCAACTGAGCCACCCAGACGTCCCATCATTTATTGTTTTTTTTTTTTTTAATAAATTCATCCCCTTGGGAGTTTGTTGAATGCCATATTGCTTTGAAAAAAATCAATATTCTAAGTGTGTTAAAAAGTAATTTAATAATTTGATCTGTATTAATCTATATTAGAGGCATCCACATGTTGATTTTCAAAGGAAAACAATGCAACAAAAACTGTCATGTCTGCAAACAGTTACTTATTTGAACCAACTATGTTGCTCATTAGAAATGTTACAAACATTTTCAACATGAATAAACCAAATACATAAAACAAAATTTAAAAAAACAAATTGGCAAAAACAAGCCCTTACCTCTCAGTCACTATTATTGTTCTATTTTAAATATCAAAACACTTAAACCTGGTCCAAGTTGCTGGACCTTGAGATAATTCAGTGAGGTGAAAATGGCAAAAAACAGGGAAAGCATTCCTATGACAGAAGCAGTTAATGCAATATTGAAAATGAATAGTCATTTGTGATGCAGCCACCAAAAGTGAAGGTGCCTTTTAAGCAGTGATCCTGGAGTACTCTAAATTCCTCCAAAACTGCTTAACATTTCAATATCCCATTAATGCTCTACATTTCTGTTTCCTAATTTCCAGGATTTAACAAATCTGTTTTTGATGACTTCCAGATTTTGCACACTGAATTCATCTTGTATTGAAATTGGGTTCTGCCACATTGATTTGCAATCATAATTCTAATAATTGTTACTTTTAGTAAATCTCCAGGGACTCCTTTTCCAGTTCTTCCCTGTATTCCCTGTATTCCCTTATTCTCTCAGTAGTGTTGAAAATTCTCTACCTACATAGTATTCGTTGATTCCAAAGACTCATTCAAAAAATACTTGTGTCTCTATATTAGTCATTGAAGCATCACTAGAATTTATTCAAAGTATTATACAAGGGTTCTCAGATCTTGGGGAAATGGTCAGAATTTACTGTCCCAGTATTTTGACATGATTCCACTATGAATTGTGCAACTATAAACAAATCTCCTTGGACACAGTTTTATCATCTGTACAACAGAGATTGAAGTGGTTGAATAAGAATGGTGCTTTTGACAAAATAAGTCAAACAGAGAAAGACATGTATCATATGACCTCACTGATATGAGGAATTCTTAATCGCAGGAAACAAACTGAGGGTTGCTGGAGTAGGGGGTGGGGTGGGAGGGAT